>NC_056739.1:1386563258-1386833258 GCF_019279795.1 Protopterus annectens
TATACTACATATACTATCTTTCATACTATTTTCCATTTTAGTTTCAAATCTCTTTTGTATTATTTTCATAAAGTATTCTAGTACATAATTCTGTATACATAAAACCTTCATTTAACCATTCATTTTTTTGCCAGTTGCTTAAAATTTTATACATTTCATACCTTATTCCATCTGGCCTGCAGCTAAATCTATAATTAATTGTCCTAATACTTTATCTATCTCATTTAAATAAATTTCCTTTTCCAACTCTTTATTCACTTTTTCTGTTACCTTTTTTACTTTCCATGTTTTTTCACTACCTTCTTTTTTCTTTAAACATTTTTGTACATATTGTACTACACTATTCATAATCTTTTCCTGAGTTCTTTCAGTTTCTCCTTTTACAGTTTTTATTTCTCTCATTACACTACCATCTTCCTTTATTGGTCTGCTTACATAACTCAATACGTCTGCCCTTTTCCTTGTAAAAACAATTTTTGCCTATATAACAATTCTTATATTTTTTCTTGATTTCTTTCATATACTTGTTTTTCGTTTTCAAAGTACTTTCAGTCATTATGTTCCAAATCTTGCAATGCATCTTTGTATGTTCTTTTATATTTTTCTTTCTCTATTTTTTAGATTTTTTTCTTAAATGTTATCCACCATTCAGGCCAAGTTTTATAAAATATTGTCATACTAATATGATCTTTCCATAACTGTATTACCAGTATCTTTCATTCTTCATTCCATGCTTTCTCTTTTATCATTTTTATTCCTTTGCTTATTCTTATGCATTCCTTGTTTTTCTTTATCTCTATCCATATTGCAACGTGATCAGAAAATCCTGTTTTAACTACCTCCCCTTCTCCTATAACTAAAACTTCTTCTAGTATAAATAATCTATTTCAGTTCTATACATAACCTTTTTGTAACTCAATGAATTTTTGTCCCAAACTTTTAACTTACCATATCTTATAACTTCTAACATTTTTTTACATTTCCTTTCTTTTTACATTTGCCTCTTAAATCACAATTAAAGTCTTCAGTTATTATAACATTCATATTTATCACTACATAGATTAAAATCTGATGAAATAAGCTTTCCTTTCTTTACAATTGGTGTAAAAATATAATGTTATAATTCTATATACTGTAGTTGTTCTTTCCATTTTAAATCTACACTGGTTAATATTCCAATTCTTGCTAATGTTACATCTAACATCTTTACTGTATTTCTACAGAATACAGCTATTCCAAAACTTCTCTGATTTACCAAATTCCAGATTATCTTTCCTCCCCATAGTTTCTCTGTTTGTAATCCTTCATTTGTTAAAAAATATTGGGTTTTCTAATATAATTACATCTACACCACATGTATTACACCACACCAAAAGTCTTATTCTTACTATATTCTTAATACAATTCACATTTACAGAAAGCACTCTAAAATTTTCATTTTCCCTTTTCCTTAGATTCATAGTCTCACAAGTTCATAGCTAATTACTAGGCTACCTTTCTTAACAGGCCATTCTAATTCTAGCCAATTTCCTTCACGTGAGAATAAAACACTGTACTTTGTGTCTGTTAGTCAAACACCTTAAGCATTGTACCATCCCCCATTCATTATCTGTATATAGTCTTTTTCATCCATTTCCTTTCTTTTTTCTTTTGTACTTATCCCTTTAAATTTTCTTTTTCTGTCTTTAACCCTTTTACCAATAGAATTATTTTTTTCTTTTACTGTCTCCCAGTTTATATCTTCTTCATCACTTATTTCAGAACCTTCTTCTGTATACTCTTTACTATTTTTTCTCTTCTAATTTTTCTTCTATTTCTGCATCTTCTAAAATTTCTTCTCTTTGTTCATTTTCTTCTCTTACTTTTTCTTTACTCTTATTTTCATTTTCCAATCCTTCCAAAAATGTCCAGTTTTGTTACGTTTATAGGTTCATAGGTAGGTACTATGCTATCGGCCCAAGGGCCTACATAAGCCTAGCCAACAAGGTTCCATGGCTTATGCCACCCAAGAAAGTTATTTTCCTGTGCCACTGTTGGGCAGAGACACAGAAGTGGTCCCCGGGGTGTATAACATTTCAGTTCAATATTTTGGTTCATGCCCCATTTCCCCACACTATAACATTTTCTTTTGTTACAGTTACTTATCAAATGTCCTTCTTTTCCAGAAAAAAGAAAAAAAATGGGTTGTCCCCAGTATTTGAAACACATCTTTCATTTTCTGGCTCACTCTGCACCACCATTTCTTTAAGTGAATTATCCTACAACCCTCCTGAGTGGACAGTTGTAATTATACATCCATCACTTGCTGACTCATCTCCATCAGATTTTTTGAAACTTATCCTTAGAATTCTGCACACATTCTGTAGTCTCAGTATATTGCTTTTTCCTCTATTTCTTTCCTCACTCCATCATCTCCTGGGCAGGACTAATTTGGCTAACAAAAAGATAAATAAAAAAATACTTAGGCTAAATTAGAATTTGCTAGGTTAAAATGTTGAACAATTCAATTTTGCCTAAATAGGGCATCATGGAGGCACAGAAGGTCTTAGGTAATATACAAATCCCCGAGAACAGAGATGTGAAGACTATCCCTGGAAAAACAGGTCAACCTTTCATTCATCATCTCCCATGATACATATTCCCTCCCCCTAGGATGAATTTCTGCTTAATAAGCCAACAGTTTAAAATGAAAATAATTTATTCTAACTGTGGTATCATTCTCAGTGAAGGCAATATACTCCTCAAGATATGTCTCTTACCTCCCTTATTCACATGCATATAAAACTCAGTTATATTTCTCTGCATCTGCCCCAGCATAGACCATTTAAGGTCATTCACACTGATGTGGCAACAACAGATGTGTGCTCATACTTCTAGTGAATGGTCCTAAGGGCACTGGTCAGATCTGTAATCTGGGCACTACAGTACCAGCTGATCATGGCCTTATTCCTGATGGCACAGCTTCTTGAATGGATCATCAGTATGCCGACCTATAGAGTCACCTATTACTAATACATTACCATGTGTGACTCCAACCCTAGGAGACCTTATGGTTGTAGGTATAGAGCCAAGCTTATTCATTTTAAGTATGGATAAAGGTATGAGTGAAGATGTTTTACAGTGAGTAGTGTACTGTGACTGTGGTTTGTTCAGCTGAGGTCTTTGTGGCTTAAACAATGATTTCTTAACTATTGCAAAAGAGAGTCTATTGTTAGGTGGTTTGGGGGTATGGGTAGTGTGAGCCTGAGTGACTGACAACTGCAGTGTATGAAAAGTTAGCCTTCAAATTTATCAAGTATTTTCTTCCTTTCCATAGTTCCTTGTACATTAATCTTGTTGCACAATTTAGAATCATATGCCCAAAGACAAATGTTTACCTTCCAGACCTTTCTGTAATGTCAGTTATAAATACATCAAAAAGGACACAATAGCTCATCACTGACCACTCTGCTATCCCACTATTTAACAGGTTGTTGTCTGAGTGATCTCCATTATTACTGTCCAGTCAATGGTTTCCTCACCCTGGAACCAAATGTATCTCTTTTTAATGTGTTTACTAATAGTTTCATGGTACTGAATAAAACAATTTGTTACAGCCTGTGTATCAAAACAGTCACAGCCCATTTCTAGTCTAATATACTGGTTAACTGATCAAGAAAATCCAGTAGACTCAAATGTTTTAGAAAATAAATGTCAACATGAGTATATAATAAAGCAATATTTTTATTCTAATTTTTGGTACTTATGATTAAAAAGAACCATCCAAGAATTGCATCTAGACAAAGCAATCACTGTATGCAATGAATCAGTCAGAGGTATAGAAATTATTACATAGCATGGTTGCAGTTTTAGACAAGGTAGTCACTCCTGGCTTTAGGGGGGACATTGATCTATCAAGGAGCAATTCACCATCAGTCCTGGTGAATAAGAAAAGGAGCATAGTCTTTACTAACTTGTAAATGTAAGGCAGTGGTCATTTCAATGCAGTTTTTCACCTAGGGTTAACAGAAATAAATATGATGTTTGGATTATAATGAGTAAATGCTATGAATCTATGATTGTTTGATTGAGTGACACCAATGGATTTACAAGCCTTATTTTCTATATATTAGCTTCATCTAGTATTCCAACACTGATTACACTTTCCAACAAAGACAGCATGGTCAGTTTGGACAGGATGACATTTTTAACTATAGATGATCTGGATGTAAGAGTAAAACTCCAGATTATGTTTAGTACCACTTTAAGTTGTGAAAGGGAATTATCTATGGTAAAAGTGGTATGTTGGGAATGCTACAGAGTGACATCTAAATAGATTTCAAGGTAGCTAAAAATGTTGATCTGTTCTAAAGTTATATGGTCTGGATCAGAAATAATAAGACAGAGAATATTTTATCAACCATAGATTTCATTTTTATGGTACTGACAGCAAAATTATATTTATCAAGCTACTAGATTTCTAAGCATTCAATCTGTTTGTATTGTACTTGACTGTATATAGTCTATATTATATTATTGTTTTCTCAGCCAGAATTACTGTAGAACTTTCTAATAAACTATAAAAGTATGCACTTCAATGCTGATAATCTTTCACCGTACTTACTGTGGCAGCTTTTTGTCAAAGTTGTATGCAATCTTAAGAACTACTGCACAGAAATATGTTGTAAATTTCATCTTAACTGAATGTATTGAGTCTGTGTCACATATATTAATAGTGTTAGAGATCATCATGTTAATAGTTATATATACTTCACTATCTGACTGTTTAGGTAGCTGCTTGCTGTCTACAGTTCAGTATTTATAACCATATGTTCAATATTTAACATTTTATCCATTGTCTATCAGTATATCATTCTCCTTCTTGAATGCTATGCAATGAGTTTTAGCAGTAATCAGCATGATCACATTGCTATGACTTCTGTACTGTATAACATTATAAGCTTCTTTTGCTCAACATCAGATACTAGCTGTGCTTTTGTATATTATTGTAAATTTATTGCATTTTGTATTTTACATCAACCGTCCTTTATAATATATTACAGAGTGTCTATTATTGTACTTAGTATTGTGCATGTTCTAAGTCTCTACACCTCTACACTTGGGCCATGTCTGAAAAAGGTCCTTGGAACAGCCCATTTAACCAGTTAATAAAGCTTTTAATAACTAAATAAAAACTCATACTTTCATGTCACACAATAATAATTACTGTATTTCTGTCGTTTAAGTTACTTTGCTGTATGCCCCAGGTCACAGCTGAAAGGGATCCAAAAGGCAGTCCACAAATCCAGTTAACAATTATTTAAATAAATAAACAAGCCAGCAAAAGGCACCAAAAAGCATAGCTTCAAGATGAACGTGGTGGTACTTAGTGTAAATTAGTGTATAAAATAATTACAACATCAGAAAAGAAAGTGAGAGCCTTGAAAGATTAAAATCTAAATGAAAATTGCCACAAGGGTAGCCCAACCATGGACCCTGGTAACTATAGATCTATTAGTCTCACTAGTCTCATATGTAAAGCTATAGAGTGCTTTATCTCAGACTTCATTAATCAGAACACTGAAAATTTCTGTCATGAATCCTCATCAATTTGGCTTTATGAAAGGAAGGTCCTGCCTCTTTAACCTCATTGATTTCTTTCAAAAAGTAACTGAAGCAGTGGATAGTGGTTATGCAGTGCATACAGCATATCTAGACCAAGGCCTTTGACACTATTCCCTATCAAAGAGTTATTGATAGACTTGTAAATCTGAATATTAATCCTTATATTGTGCAATAGATAGCTGTTTGTGTTACATAACCCATGTGGTTAGAATAGCAGGTGCCATGTCTGAAAGCAAAACAGTTACCAGTGGTGTACTACAGGGGAAAGTTTTGGGTCCTCCCCTATTTGGCATAAATTTCTTAGACCGTCAAGCCAGGACTTCTGGTCTATGGTTAGCTAAGTTTGCAGATGACTGTAAATTGGATGTTGTTCATAGGTGTTTACTAGGCTAACGACCACAAGTGCTTTTTTAAGCCTAGCCATGCATCCCAAATCTCTGATATGTTCTGCTATCCTTGATAAGTGTAAGCATGGGCCTGGGAGATGAACCCGTTACAGGTTACCTGTGTCCATTAGAGACATAGGTGCCAAACCAGGGATGAATTTCTGTTTTCTCATCCAGTTGTCCAAGTTGCACTTGAATTGGGTTAAGGAGGAACTCTGCGTCACATGGATGGGGAGCCTGGGGGAGTTATTCCATCTTCAATGACTCATAATTGCTCCAACATGACTTAGACCATGTTAACAACTGGTGCAGGGACAATGGTCTCAAATTAAGTGTAAAAATTTAACATAGTTCATTTTGATAAACAAGTCAGTTTTGTTTACTATATAGGAGATGCACCCCTTCAAACAGACACTGTTTTAAGGAATCTGGGTGCTCTTTTTGATAATTTCTTATCATTTGACCATCATGTCCTCGCAGTAGTTCAGAAAGCTTTTTATCTAGCCCATCTAATTTCCAAAGTCATTTCCATTACATTCAAAGAAGTCTTAATTTCCCTTTACTCATATCTTATCAACCCAGTTATTGGTTATAATACACCTTTTGGAATGCATTTATCCTAGCAAATCGCACAACTTGAGAAAGCTCAGAGATTCAGCACTAAAAAGATCAGTGACCACAAAAATCTTAGTTATAAGGAGAGACTGACAGCCCTTTCTCTGTACTCAGTCTCCTACAGACTCCTCTATAGAGATATATGTCTAGCCTTTTGTGTTATGAAAGATCCAGCCCCTATTCCTTTACAGAACTAATGGTACATAAAATACTCAGATAAAGGAACTAAACAGTTAAATAAGACACACTGGTGTGACAGATTTATATACCAATGTATCCCTCACCTCTGGAACAAACTTCCCCTAAATGTCAAGCAGAGTAACACCTTTGCTACCTTCAAGTTAAACCTGAATAATTTCTTGGGCAGCCGCAAATTCTTTCCTGTCCTCCTTGAGGCTAGAGGGAAATTTTGAATATTTTTTTTGGCTAGGCTAGTTAAAAAACTCTGTCACATATCGTCTTCTCAGAGGCGAACTCTGCTTAACATACAAGGTCATGTCAAACCCAGAGCTGTTGGACATGCTACACTTAAAGAAATCCCAATCCCTCATAGCCACAGGCTCCAGGGATAAAAACCTTGTCATCACAATAAACAAAACATGCTGGAGGGATAGGTTCCTGACCCAGAGACTCCCCAGACTCTGGAATAGACTGCCCATACATGTCAAGCAGAGTGCCTCTTTGGCCCTCTTCAAAAGGAAACTTGAAGATTTAATGGAAGAAAGGAAATTCACCCAGGGGATCACGTTAGTCGCCCTGCTAGACAGGGGTCCAGGGAAGTAAATAGTGTGGGAAAAATAGCCAGGGAATTGTTATGGCTATGCTTTTATAGGCCCTAGGGCCGATAGCCTAGTACCAACCTATGAACCTATAAACCTATGGTCTGCAGACTGATTGGCTAATACTTACCTATGAAGCTATGAAGATGGAAATTAGCTATTATGAGTAGTTAATATTGTGGAGCTCTTTAATATGGGGAGAAACTCAAGAAAGAATTAATAAACAGATTTATGAAAATGAAAAAGAGTTTTAAAGTTTTTATTTTTGGAAATGTAGATATGCAATCATGTTAAGTAACTGCTTAACATTAACTCTTTGCAGTTTGGGAGATAATAAACACAGCACTGGGAAAGGTAACTGCACGCTTCTGTCTGAGGAATAATTAACTCCAGTTATTTTAATTAACAGTTGATAAAGCTGTTGAAAACTGCATCCCATGCTTGAACCATTCGGTTTTAAAATATGAGTACAGTGAATTATGCTCTTTTGTTCATATGAACACGATAACCAAGTGACCATAAACATCATAAACTCTGGTGACTGTGAATTATGCATCAAACGTAACCTAAAAAAATAAAACATTGACTAAAACATTAAATTAAAAATAAGCAGTACAGTAAGAAGTTTTGCAAGGGTACACTCTCCCTGCATCTCCGACATCCCTGCTAATTTAATGTACTAAAGCCAAGACTGTACAAGAACAAAGAAAAGGAATTAGTCAGTACTATATTATGGCAACTGCAGCACTCAAATGCCTGTATGAGATCTGCAAATAGACAATGCATTCAGTCAATGAAAATAAAAAGGTACTGCTCTGTGATCAGGACACTGAATCAGCAGTAGTACTCATATGAGAAGGTGTTGATCAGTGTATTGGATTTACATATAGAGAAAACAAATAGTGGTGGGAGAAAGGGATACAATATCATGCTACAATAATGCATCATCTTGTATTGGACTGTGACCCATGATAAAGACTGAAAGAATGGATGATTAGCTATATAAAAAGGGTCATTTTGGTAAGTAACTTCTCCACTCAGAGTTTTAATAGGGAGGTGTGATGTTTGACTCCTCTCCTGTCAATCACGTGAATTGGATGGAGGAGCACAATATACAGCTTTATTCTATGATTACATTTTAGTGCAATTTAGCTCATTATGATAGGATCACTTTATTTACACAGTGTTGTGCTGCAGTTAGATACTTTATGCACAGATTCTATATTGATGGTCTGCTACTCATAAATTGTCCAGTCACTGTTAGCTACCCCATCTATGTCAGTGCTGGGTCTGCCGCCATCTAATGCTTCATTACTAATTTATTTTGGGCATAGACTGAAACTGCTACATCACATTAAGGTGTGTATGTGTACAGAAATAAACAGTAACATTTATTGTTTCAAGTTTTGTCAGTTCAGCAAATTAGCAAACTGAGAAGGCCAGCTTGTGAACTGATGGTGTGCAAACTCAGAGACATTGTACTACAGGGCACAGTGCAGTCAGAAACAAGGATTTGCACAGTTGCAGATACAATGATTCACTTAGTCATGGAGTTGATGATTAAAATGCTCTCTAAGCACTGATCTGCATGCTCATGGAGTTCAGAAAGTAAATGCTTAAGAACAGAGTGCAGCATTCAGTAATACAGGATCGCAAGGTACAAAGAAAGGCGCATTTTCAGCTGAAAGGAGTAGGTGCAGAGCAGATGTACTGATCTTTGCTGATATGCTGTCAGAATTCTGTTACTATTCTGCAAATAACTCGGAATTACAGTTGTTGAAAAATATGATATTGTAATGGTAGCCAGATGACATCAAGTCTGCTATACTTATCATGATAAAAATCATGAGTCATGGTAATCAGTGTTCAAATCCAACTAAGTGATTGTGCCTTCCCAATGGTATAGTCTCATGTTACAGAGAATGCATGAAGCACACTTACAAATTGTTAAATGAAATGAGAGGACACCTGATGTTTTATTTTGACCAAGACAGATTGAGCGGATGAAAAATAAACTGTCAAATCTGCAACATATAGCAGAAAAGCATCTCCAGGGATGAAACAGTACGTCACAAGATTACTGACAGACCAGACCACAGAGTAAAGCTGCTACAAATCTGTTCCATTTCCAGAACAGTGACTATCTTATCTGTGCTGACTACTATTGAAAGAACTCTGAGGTCACCAAACTCAAAGGTGCCCCTTCTCAAGTTGTCATAGCATTATTAAAGACATTTTTTTCTTGTCACGGTGGTCTACAAAAACATTCCAGTGCAAACAGCAGGTCTTTAACCTTCTGATTCAACCAGAGCAAATACCAGCTGTACAGGCTGTTTAGTAAGCTCTTCAGTGGGAACAGAAATGTTAATATGACAGATCAGCTAAGACATCACCTTTGTTAAGACTGAAACAGGTAGTCAAAATTCAAAATCCAGTTGGTAAATACTTGCAGCAACAAGAAACTGTTATCTGCATGTCTACTACTCCAAGGTCCTAGATTAGCAAGACAAAACAAGGAGGAGAAACAGAAGGCACTTGTACAGGATTTGACTGTTTTTATTACACTGTAGGACTGTTCCACAGTATGATTCACGTGTACCCTCACAGTGATTGCATATTGGCCATTTCCTATGTTACAGGATATATTGCTGGTCATTTGCAAAAAAAGACACTGTTCTTGAGTAGCATTTTGCCTTCGCCGAGAATTATGCTTAGATACCAAGACAGGATAATTGACTTTAACATACAGCTAATAAGTTTGCATCATTCTAAGCAGATCTAGTATTTGTCAGCCTGGGATGAGATGGTAGATAAGATTTCCTGTTTCATCATGGATGGATTACACCTCTCATGCTAGAGCTTCTGCATACTTATGCATCTTTGCTGCCCCAGCAGTAACTTTTGTAGTCAGAGTCTCCTACTGGACATTCCCACATAGCAAACTCACATTCAAATGTTGATAACATCATGGGGGTACCAGTCAATACTAGAAGCCTAAACAGAAAGATGCCTGAACTTGAGGCTCTCCTACAACTTGAACACATTCATATTGGTGTAGTTACTAAGATATGACTTCAATGCAATACCAGAGTTTTGCACCTATCGTGCCTTCAAGCTGTTAGATAAATAAGAAGCAGTATCTGCATTTGCCAAAACACCATCACTGCATATCAAATTACCCACAAACCTAATTTTCTGCTCCTTGAGATCCAACTCACGCCTAGCTAACCCAGTTATTATATAAATCCCCATCTATATCCCCAAAATATCATAGAAATTACCTTAGCACCATTGAGGAGTTAAATATCAAACCAAATACCTTCTTCCTTGGGGGGGGGGGTTCAGTTACCCAAGCATCGGTTGGCTTACTTACATCTCTAAAAATAGATATGGTCAGTATTCCCTACGCTTTGTTAATACCAACGCACTGGAGCAAATTATAACACAATTCACAAGAGGACCTATTATCCGTGAACTAGTTCACACCACCCAAGTCCCCATCTGTATCCCACCCCCTCTCTCCTTATCCCTGTTTAAATCTGACCAGAAGTCAGTCATCTTCTCTGTCAGGTCTAATGTCACCTCCCACCACCACCAAATAAGACCATCTTTATGGGGTTCTTCAGGGCAAACCTACTTCAGCTTGTAGAAGACCTATGCAAAATTCTCAACAATCCTCCACAAATAAATCCAACTGTGTGAGCTAGCACATTTACTTAAACAGCTGCATAGGAAAGTCAGTACCTGCCCATCATAAATATAATCTTAAATGTTGGAATAAATGTTTCTTGTGGGACTCCTGTATTAATATACTGTATAATAAAAGAAGGAAAACAATGCAGAGTTGTTAGACATCCTCATTTTCCTATCTTAGGGTCACAATGAAGCATGCAGCATGAAACTGTAGAGCTCTCTTAGAAATTGTACAGTAGAGCGGAAGCTTAAGGTCACTGCAGATGTCATAGGAAACTACAACATTTTTTACACTTATGTTAGTTAATTTAGAATAATGTCTAACAATAAGCTCCTCCATAATATTATCACACATTCCAATCACAAGGATGTAGCCAATATATTAGCAAACATATTTACTGCTAACTGAAGCCCACCTACCCACATTGTTGCTAAGGTATCCCTGAACATTTAGTTTCACCTGAAATTAGCTTGAAACCAGTCTTAGAATACCTGCCAGAGGATAAAAATAATACTTTCATGGGGCCAAACAACATAGCAGGCTGCATTCTCATCAGTAAAATTATGCACTATCATAGCCTGTACTTAAACTGTTCAACCTCAGCCTATCCACAAGGTTTGTGCCTAGTACCGGGAGAACAACTCTCCTGCACAAGGGCGGTCCCTCAATAGACCCAGTAATTAAAGGATCATCAGCCACACCAGTCTTATAAGCAAAGCTTTTGAATGTATCCAAGCAGAACTTATTTCTGCAGACATAGATAGTTGAATTGATTTAGATCCCTAACAGTTTGGTTTTGTGAAGGACAGGTCCTGTCTTCAGAAACCCAGTAAGCTTTTTGAAAAAGGTTACATAACCTGTGGACAGTGTCCACTCCAGTGTCCACACCATGCACTCTAATTATCTTGACCTAAAAAGACTTTTGATACAATCCCCCCATCCTGGTACTGAAAAATTAGGCAAATCTAATGTAAATCCTACACAGTCTGCTGGATTGCAAATTGGATTTCCAATAATCCCAAGTTATGAAAGTTGTTGGCCTCCTCTCTGAATTTAAAAATGTAAAATTGTAACTAGTGGGGTATCATGGAGATCAGTCCTGCCCCTGCTCCTGTTAAGCATGTATTTTGCAGGCATCCAAATTAATATCCCAAAAGTGTGGTCGACCAAGTTTATCAATGGCTGCAAGCAAGACACTGTTATCTGCTCATTCGCTGATACTAACCACTTCCTTCTAGGACTGGGGTAGATACATACCTTGTGTACCAAAAATAGTCGGACGCTAAATGCAAACAACTGTAATTTAATACCTTCTACAAAAAAGCTGCTCCCATCTCATGTGTTATAAATGGTACCCCTCATCAGACAGATACAGTCAAAGGAGATTTGGGTACCTATGTGGGCAACTCTTTTTTTTATTTGATCATCATTTTTTCACCATAATCAGAAAATCCTTCTACCTGGCCTAGTTAATTTCTAAGGGAATATCTTGAAGATGCAGCCAACTTGGGTTCAATTAGCAATTGGGCAACTGATGGAGTGACAGAAAGGGACAGACATGCTTGTCTTGGGGGTGGAGGATGCTTGTTGGTGGCACTCCCAAAGGGAAGACATGGTCCAAAGAGGGGAGTTACCCTCAGATGTAATCAATAAGTGTGGGGGGCAGCCAAAGGGAAAGTGGATGGTGCATATAAAATGAACAAAAAAAAAAAAAAAAAAAACACCAGACAGAAGAACAGCTGATCCCCCAGGATGCCCTAAAGATGCACAACAAGCTACAGCACTGTCGGGCTTGGAAGATGGCTAGTAGACCCAGTGATGATGTGGGGCACTGGGGAGGAGGCAGGAACAAATGAGGTACAAGGGGACCAAAAAAGATCCACAAAAAGTCAACCTATCACTGTACTCTTCCCTTATCAGATCCATCACTGAATACAATTACCCCTTTGGTATGTTCAAATCCAAGCATATCACTCAATTGGAAATGCCCCAAAGATTTCTAACCAAGAAGACAAAAGTTCTTAAATCCTTAAATCCTTCAGCTATCCATACAGATTAGCATGATTCTCCTTATAGTAGAGAGAGCCTACCAGCTGCTTGGAGGTGACCTGTGTCTCTCTTTTTCTTTTCAAGTCATGAAAGAAGACTAATATAGTACGTAAACAACTCCATTGGTTAAGAGCAAGGCAAAGCATCATCGGTGACAAAGAGACACCCTGGAGGGTAAATCATTCTTCAAAGATGTTAATACCTTTATATAGAAGATGTATATTGCATCCAGACCTGATATTTTCAGTTTAGGAGCCTTTCTCGATTTTGTCTCAGTTTCATTGGTTATTATTCAGTTACTTCATTCTATTTTGTAGCCTCTATTTTTGCACTTCTAAGTCTTTCTTTTATTTCTATCCATTCATCAACTTTGATATGTTCAGCAGGATCTCCACAAATACTTCAAAATTCATCCATGAATTATTTGTCTTGTCCTTTTCTTTTATATTTTTCTACTTGTGCTGATATTTTTAGTTTATTTTTGGAGATAGAGTAAGATAAATCCTGATCTGTTTTAACACTGTGTATTGATTTCATCACATAACATTTTTCATTATGTATTCCCTTTATTATATTCTTATAGTAATGATATTTATAGGTTCATAGGTACTTACTAGGTGATTGATAAATGAGGATCTTTTATAGTCCTTGTATTATAAGTACGAATAACTCAGTGTCCTTATATTACAAGAACAAATAGCCCAGAGCACAGACATTTGCATTACCCCTCTCCATATCGGACAAAGGTGCTAAACCTGGGCTGAATTTGTGGTTTCCCATGCATTCACCCAGATTACACTTGAGTAGGGTAAGAAACCTACTTTATCTTATGTGGAGAGGAAGATGATTCCAAATAAGTATTATTCTTAGTGAGACATATGTATCCCTATAACATGTTCTGTTTGCATTGCAGAAGAGATTGTATTCCTGCAATATGTTCTATTTACATTGCAGAAGAGATTAAGATCTCTTGAGTATGTGTTTATGCCACCGTTGGACTTCTGGATGTGGAGTAGGTCTGAAAGGATGGGGTCAGTTAGGGCTCTGCTAGTGAGGCAGAGATGACCCCCAGTAGCCTGTAAGATACTGTAAAGAGGGACAGGACTTTTAAATGGTCAGTGTAGCTTTTATGAATTAGGCCCTTGACTTTTTTTGTTGAGAAAGTATTGTGGTCATTCAAGTTGTGTCAAGTGTTTAAACAGGTATATACTAAAGGGGGCATTACACTCAATGATCTGCCTAGTAAGTTTCAAATACAGTAGAATGATCACATCACTAGATCTGGATGCCATACCCTTACTAATTTCTCTACAATGAAGAAAAACTTTCTTACAATAGTGGATTCATGGTGCATGTTGCATGGTGATTGCTCTATGTTTACGTAGGTTTTTATGTCCCTAACTACTGGATCATTTTCAGGGTCTTGTTGTCACTGTATCAGTTATGGGAGAGGTCATACTTCTGAAAGATACTAGTATAAATTGTTTTGCATTTAGTTTTAGACCATGGTATTGACACCACCTATTTGTTTGAGGAAAGCCATCTTGGATGATCTTGGTGTCTTCTGGAGAGTCTATGATGGCACCAAATTTGTAGTCATCTGCAAACTTGGCACCTGTAAACACTTAACATTAGCTTTGACCTCTGAGAAGTAATTGCCAAAGATAACTATCCTATGGGCAGAACCCTGGGCTAGTGGAAGGTCTTTTGGAGGAGGTAGAGCTGCCCACCCTAATATCTTGGGTTTTATTAGTAAGTTAGTTTGCAATCCAATGAATTGCACAGGGATTTATATTTAGCTGAGTGAGTTTATCAAGTATACCTGAATGTGGGATGGTGCTGAGTGCCTCTACAAGGTCTTGATATGTGGCATGTACCAATTTTCCTCTCACCCATTGTTTCAGTTGGTTTGTGTCTTTTTGCTTTTCCCGGTTAGGGGTCGCCACAGTGGAACTCTGGTCCGCTAATGATTGGCAGTAGATTTTTACGTACAGGCTTGCCGGGCCTAACGCACAACCTTCAGCGAAGGAACGCCCATTCACACAGAAGATGCTCTAACTGAGAATCGAACGGGCAACGTCTAACTGTGAGGCGACAATGCTACCACAGCACCACCTGAAATAAGTTGATTCAGTTAAGTAGACAAGATCTGTCTTTGATAAAACTGAACTGGCTATGGTCAAGAGTTTGAAGGTTGCCTATGTCATTATTTATTAATTCTGTAATAATTCTCTCCATAGCCTTACAGATGAGGTTGGTCAGGTTTATGGGTCTATAATTATTTGGGTACAATGATGCCCTACTTTTGTGTAGTGGGTGACTGTTACTGTCCTCCATTCATCCGGCACAAAGCCTGTTTGGAGGTTGATATTGAATAGGCTCAGTAGGAGGTTCAACGGGTCCTTTTTCAGACTGGCCAGTAGATATCCTGGTATGTTATTTAACCCCATAGAAGCAGTGTTCTTGACCTTAGACAGTGCCTTGAGGAATTGTTCTTGAGAGATTTGAGAGTGGTGTTGATGCTGATATGTGATCTGGGAATCCATAAGGACAAAGGTGCTAAACCATGGCTGAATTTGTGATTTCTCATCCATTCATCCAGGTTATGCTTGAATAGAGTAAAATATGTGCTTTTCTTTATACAGAGAGGAAGACAATTTCAGAAAAGTAGAATTCTCTGTGAGACATATGTATCCCTCCAACATGCTCTATTTATCAGGTGTGCTCACTGCTGAGTATTGTTTCGACCATCTCCTCATAGGCTGGACCCCCTTTGAATGACATTGGAAACTAAGTGAGTTGCTGAAGCCAGTAATCTTTTGTTTGTATTGTGGCATCACTCTTGTTGAAAGCAAAATGCAGCTCAAGGTTAGGTTCATACCAGCCTCAGACACATATTTCAAGATGTCCTTCTCATTTCTTCATATAATCTGGAGGTGGGGAGTAAGAACCAAATTTATCCAACAGCAGATAGGGTATGCCCTCTATGTCTGCATATGTGATATCAATTACTACTGACTCTGCTCAGTGCTGAACATTGCTTTGGAGATTTCTATCAAAGTTAAAGCAGGCTTTTGTGATTGTCCATAGCCTGGGTGGTTATTTCTAATTCATATCCAGCTTTGGTTATTGTGATGAGGGTCCAGAGTTCATAGGTTCATAAGTAAATACTAGGCTAGCTGTCCTTGTGGGCCATTTTAAGCCTAGTCAGTTTCCCTTTTTGTCCTCAAAATAACCTATTCCATTTAATTATAGATTGGCCTTACCCATCCCATAGTCAATAATTATATATTACCCCTAATGAGAATAACTGGGATCATAAAATAGATAATTTGAGGGGACCCATGTATGGGGTAAAGCATTTAGGAGCTGTCTCTGTACATTTGTAGTACAGGGGACAGTCCTTGGGTGACTTTTCTGTTTCTCCATCCACAGATCTATGTTACGCTGGAATACAGAGATCCTTCTCAAGCTTAGCAAGAGTGTTTTTAGTAACTAGAGAGCTAGAGAGTTTTTTTTTTTTAACAAGCAATCAGATTTTTTCTTTTATTGTAGAGCCTTTTTATATTTAAATTTCACCACAGCATTTTTGCATTTTTCTTATTTGGCATTGTATTTACTTTAGAGGGGAACAGCTGCATAGTATTTGACAATAAAGCATTCTGCATATACAGAGGGGTCATCAGGTATGAAGGGGAGATTAATTTATCCAGGTCATCATTCAGTTTTAGTGAATGAGCTTTCCAATATTCTCTGAATATCAAGTTATTGGAAAATGCTTCTGGCTTCAGTCTTATAGTGAATGTAACGAAAGGAGATACTCCCAGCCCAGCTAGCTGGAATTTTGTAAATAATTGTATGTCATTGGTGAATATCAAAATGATTTATACAAGATGCTTATGTTACAAGTGTATTAGAACTGTATGTTATGTGTATATCAAACTGCTCATACAGCCATGTCTGTGTGTTGAAAAGGTGTTTGTAAATTGCTTGTGTTTAAAATGGATCCACAGTGTGTCCTGCTGAAAGAGAACAGAAATGTGCATGCACTATTATAACTGTTTAAATGTATACATTTTAACAGTGGAAACTGGGATACAGGAGGTTCACCTCAGTCTTGTAAATTATAGAAAAACAACTGCATTTAAATTACTTTATGGCTATGCCATAAATGATGGTATCTCTCAGTTTTCTGTGCAGTAAGAGACACAATGTCTTGTACTAGGAAACTTTCAGTATTGCCTTCAGGATGAACTAATTACTAGTTTTGAAAGCATGAAGGAATGCAATTGTTTTATAACTTTCAGCATCTGAAGGAGATCTGAGAAAAAGTCCTTGTCTGTATATTTAACAGGTAGATGCTAAATACTGCTAGCTTCATCAATGGTTGTTTTGCCTGGGAACTCATTATTGTGTGACCATAAAATTTATTAAAATAGCCTGCCCTTTCAGATAAGCTAATCTCTATACAGTTAGGCCCCACATATAAGAAACTGTATAATAATCTATCTTCTGACGTGGAGGCATTTAAATACTTTTAGAATACACTACTATTGGTTGAGTTATCAATGGTCACTCTTACAACTTAATGCTCACAACTGGATGAACTAAGTGCTGTCAAATTTAAGACTGCAACACCAAATGTTTTAGCCTCTGTATACTAAAAACATTTGCCATGCATAAAACACCATTGCAGTCATTTATCATAGAATTTCAATAAAATCAAAATTTAATATGATACCCTTTCTCATCATAACTATAATTTCTTCACTAATCTATGCACAATTGTGTAATCTATGCATAATTTTGAGGGCAGCAGTAATCTTGTTTATGGAGTGTGCCTCTTTAATTGAAAAAAAAAAGCAAATCAGTAAACAAAACCAATTTAAAATTCAAGCAGAACAAACCTTTTCTCATAATTTCTTGTAAATCATACAGCCATCCATAATATGAACTGGATCTTTAACCTTCTGCATAGAGCAGCCATGCTATTTGCCTTATTGCAAGACATTTCTCTTGATAAAAATATTTATTTGTCTGTTCATATTAGGAATGTGACTTTGATTTTGTATAATATTTGTCACTACATATGATCTTAAATTAATATCAATGTAATTGCAATATATGCTCCATTCACTCACTTACAGAGCTTGTTTTGATTCCTTCTCCCTATCAGCTGTTTCTCCCCATACATCTACCCATTAAACAGAAAATTATGTGGGTAAGATCTGGGGGTCAACAAGGGTAATGTCTTACATTAAGCCACCCCCAGCGTAACTGTGAGAAAGAAAAATGGTAATTTTAGTGGGAAAAATATATTATTATTATTATTATTATTATTATTATTATTAACTAAAAGTTTTCAGTGCTTTATGTTATTAATGGTTAGACCATGGTGTCCAATGTGCTTTCATTATTGGTGCCAAAAGTATTCTGCCTAATTTTGTATCAGTAAAAAATAGATGCAACCATACCTATTTTCATGTTAAAATTCATTATGCACATTGCATAATTTATTCTTTGAGAATGATGCACTGAGGTACAAGAAAGAATCCACTGGTTCTGTTTTTTGTCCACTACCCTAATTATCCTAGACTTATATGACACCATCTTAGTCTTCCGAACACAGATTAATAAATCATTTTGCTGAGTGAAGACCTCCAAAACAGCCATTTGTCATCTAAGTGTACTATAGCTGGTAGCTAGAACTGAAAAATCATTTGCATGCCCCAGAAATGCATAGGGCTTACCATTCATTTTCAGAACATCTCTACTTTTTTGTCTCATGATGTTAAATATATCATTTATATATAGCAAAAGGGTCAAGGGGGCAAAATGCATCACTGTCTTACACCTACAGCAAATTCAAGCTCATATGATAGATGCCCCTTTGAAAATATTTTAACCTCACCCCCACAGTGGGTGTACAAAGCCTCAATCACAGCTTTTAGACCATCAGTGATCCATGCCTTCCTAAGTCACAACCATATTTTCTCTGTTTACTGAGTGAAAGGCTGCTTCAGAATCTATAAATATGGAATATAACCTTGGAGGTCTGAGCATAGCATAATTTTCATTAAGTGCTCAAAGATAAAACAACACTGAATACTGCTCTATTTTTCCTAAGAAATGGATAAATTGCAACTCAATGACTAGGGTTTTTCATATGAAATCATAGCTGGCATTGTTTCTATTACAGGACCACCAATTAGTTTTTTTTTTCTTACTTTTCCATTTCTCTGCAGTTGTGCAACCACTGAGTGGTATTTAAAAGTAAAATATGAAGGGGGGAGGTTAAAGCTTCTCACACAAGATGGGTGCAAGGTGGGATTGCACTCTGCCAAAAAAAGTGTAGTTTTTTTTTTCAATGAGATGAAACTGCAACCAGTTGTTGCTTTGCTAAAGCATTACTAAGAAAAAAAAAACATATTAGAACCATTTTTATTAACACCTTTGGTAGCTTAGACACATGTTTTTTGCCTAAACCCTGCATTTTGTACTTATGTACCCAAACTTTGGAATGTTCTTGATGACAATCTGCCTCTTTTATGATATTCAGGACTAACTCTGAATGACACAACATGCTAGTGTTATACTCACAGGCCTATGACCACATGTATTCATTCTTACACTGCAGCTCATACTTCACATATCTAGGTACAAGATTGAGGTCAAATCATTTAAATACAAATATCAAATGTATGATACAGTTATACATTTTTAAATAATTGAAAATATATGCTTGATTTTCAGGGACACAATTCTTGTAATCTTATTTTAGTTATTGTCTTGCAATTTCCTTGTGTTTTTCTATGCTCTGAGACTATACTTCTTGAGTCATTCCCTGAAAAAAGGAAGTAGTCTCACTGAGAGTGTGCAATGTATGTTTGTTTTTCAGTATGTAGTTGTTCTATTTTTTTGTTGCTGTATGTGTGCTACTTCTCTGTATTTTCAGCACTTTGGAACCATTTTCCTTGGACTCTCATGCCCCAAAAGAGGGCAAGAGGCTCTGTGGGATTTACTCAATTATTAAAATATAATAAATAAATGCATGCATACATAACACAACTGCCAGTTAATTGAAGCAGATCCATGATTTGGAAGAAATAGTACTGGTAGGGAATGGAAAAAATATACTTTAGAAATATATCTAAAAGGCCTGAGGCAAAGACCAGTGCATGGACAGCAGTATGACCTCTGAAGCTGATCGACACCTTAAAATTATTTGTGATGTTGATTAGCTGCCAAAAACGGCTTGTGACATTGCCCCACTGTGAAATGACTTTCTCTATAAAGGTTCTATACATACAAGATTATACCAGGGTGAAAAACTTGTTTAACTGAAACTGTGAAGCTGCTGTCCAGACACAAAAGGGGCTACTGTTATTTCTCCAAAATTCTGTGATGCACAAGAGACATACTTTCAGGTCAAAGTGTGTTTTACAGCACCAGTTTTAAACATTGAAATCCCAATTATAGTAGGAGAACGTATGGCAAAAAGATAAAAAGAAGTTAAAATTGTAACTTGTTAAAGTTTTCCAGCCAACAAAATGTTCATAGAACAAGTCTGTGTCAAGGTACACTAAAGAAATCTGAAAATAAAATTCTGAAAAGAAAGCTGTTTCTACTTGAAAAAAAAAAAGATTTACAGTAATCATTAAAATAGGTGCTGCCACAGATGATTACAAGGTCAACAAAAACAGGCAAGACTCTAACTCTTCGTGCCTACATGAAGATGTCTTGCACACAATTACACAATGAATTTTGAAGGTGGCAATAAATTCTTCATTGGTTAGGTAAGGATCGCTAGCTTTCTGAATAACAGAGACATCTGAGGAAGAAACATTCCTGTTCTCAACTCTTTCAGTACATGATATAAGAAGTGTTTCAAGATTTATGATTTTCATTTCAATAATGTCCTTCCTGATATGATTTAAAACCAAGTGGCTAGGACAAGTTGTACTTAGTACAATTGTTCAAGAGAAAGAAACATTACATGTTACAGAAGCAACATGAAAAAGCTGCAGCAGAGACTCATACAGAGACCCACATTTTGTAACTCTGTGTACACATTCGAGTGAATACTCATACAAAGACCCACAATTTGCAGCTCAGTGTACACATTTGAGTGCATACTCATACAGAGACTCACATTTTGCAGCTCTGTGTACATAGTCGAGTGCATACTCGTACAGAGACCCACATTTTGCAGCTCTGTGTACATATTCGAGTGCATACTCATACAGAGACCCACATTTTGCAGCTCTATGTACATAGTCGAGTGTATATTCATACAGAGACCCACATTTTGCAGCTCTGTGTACACATTCTAGTGCATACTCATACAGAGACCCACATTTTGCAGCTCTGTGTACGAGTGCATACTCGTACAGAGACCCACATTTTGCAGCTCTGTGTCCACATTCGAGTGCATAGTTATACAGAGACCCACATTTTGCAGCTCTGTGTACATAGCTGAGTGCATACTCATACAGAGACCCACATTTTGCAGCTCTGTGTACATATTCGAGTGTATACTCATACAGAGACCCACATTTTGTAGCTCTGTGTACACATTCGAGTGCATGCTCATACAGACACCCACAATTTGCAGCTCTGTATACATATTTGAGTGCATACTCATACAGAGACCCACATTTTGCAGCTCTGTGTACACATCTGAGCGCACACTCATACAGAGATCCCACATTTTGCAGCTCTGTGTACTCATTCAAGTGCATACTCATTCAGAGACTCATATAATTCTGTGTACATACTTGAGTTTATGCACCATAAGACCAATATAAGGGCAAAGCCTATGAGAGACTCAAGTATGGATATATTCATGCCAGAATTTCAGAAAATCTGCTTTCAAATTTGAGCCTAGTTCTACTTTTATAATCCACAAATACTAAATCTGCGTTAGAGCCATTACCTTAGACATTGGGTATGCTTACGTTATTAATATCTGCTACATACATATGCATGTTCCCCTCCCATTCTATCTGTCATATGTAGATATAAACAAAGTAGAACCACTCAAAAGCAACAAATAAATGAAAGAAACATGCAGAACAGACCACCAGCAAAAATCCAAGTTTATTTAAGTGCTTTTCGTCAAGTTTCAGACTTCATTAGAATAAAGTCACATGATCATGACAAACATATATACACTACCCCACCTGACCATTGGTCAGTGTAATTATATCATTTCCACTAAAACAAACATTATACAAATTGGGTAAAAATTATTAAAACTTGGTGTTCTTGCAGAAAATAAAAATAAAAATGCAGCTAATAAACCTATAAAAAATACATAGATTTTAATTTTAAAACAGAACTCAAGGAAATTCTGTTATTAAGACCTGGGACTTGACAGGCATTAGTTTTAATCTGCCATGTCAATTCCATGAATTCTAGCCATTCGTCCATTGGTCCCCCTCTTGCTCCAAGGTCAATGTGGTCTATGGTCCCAAACCTAAAAGTCAACTCTAGTCTATTTTAACACAAAGACTCAACCCAGCCTCCTCTAACATGTGCAGCACCCTCGTGTATATTGCTAATTTTCTTACCAAAACAACCAACACAGCTAAGCAGGCAGGTTCTGGCTTGTACCAGACCGCACATATATGTAACAGTACAACTTAATGTCCTACTCACCCTCCTGTCAAAAACATGCATAGTCAAACAGGCGCCCGGTCTCTCACACACACACACACACACACACACACACACACACACACAGGGATTTTACATTAGCAGAGCCATACCACAGCAAAAATAAGAATAGCTCTTACACAAGAACTTTCAGCCACCCACATTTCTCCTGTTTCCACCTGTCCCACTGTGCATTTATTGGCTGAGATTAAACTGTGATTTGTAATGCCATTTCAAACTGTCCACAAGTTTAAAAAATGCAGCTTACAGACGTGTCGTGGGTATAATTTAATATTATTTGCTGAAGGCAGTGAGTTTCTGAAATCAAATATATCTTTTGGTAAACAATGTGTTTATCTCTATCTTATTCTCCTCCTCTGCCTTTTTTGTGTTTGCTAGTCGTCAGATGACATAGACTGAGGCAACTATCTACCATGACCTGAGTCAACATAATAAGCCAGGACACTGAGAAGGCATACATGAATGTAGTCACACAAAATATGCTCATTATGGCAGTCTATATTCCTTGCACCCCCACACCACACAGCCATTACCATGAATTTGTTTCATGCAAATGTATTCAATTGGGCTCCCTATTTAAATGTCCATACTCAAAATGCTGAGTGCTGACAAGCTGAAAAAAGACCAAAAACAGGAGAAGAGCACATTTTGAAAATTGCTATTCTCCTTAAAACTTCTTTTTGTAGCTGGTGGGCAAGCCCCCCCCCCCTTGCACCCCCCCCCATGTGGAGGCCAAGACCTCTACATCCCTTGAACTTCTATATACCAACTCTGAGATTGCCATACCTCAGAGAAAAGAGAATATTCCAAGAAATAGCTTCTTGGATTTAGTATATACAAGTCCATTCTTTCAGTCATTCCGTCTCCATGTTTCAGGACTCACTCTAGTGGGTCCCGACATTTCAAGTGGTTACCAT
Organism: Protopterus annectens; assembly: GCF_019279795.1. Taxonomy (NCBI): domain Eukaryota; kingdom Metazoa; phylum Chordata; order Ceratodontiformes; family Protopteridae; genus Protopterus; species Protopterus annectens. The sequence goes on from NC_056739.1 coordinate 1,386,586,981, forward strand.
TCAATTGGTTATGCATTTTTAGATACAGTAATCAATTCACAGATTACTTTCAGAAACAGACAAGTGAATTTTAAAAATAAATGACTTTATCAGGTTGGACAAGATTTGGGTATAGTTCAGTATGTCTGAAGTCATTTAGTACGTTCTGAGATAAGCTTCTAAGGCCCTTCGTCACAGCTCTAATGTGGGAAAGAGTTGGAAAAAGCAGCACAAGTCACTTCAAAGCTTTAACCCATGGTATATTTTAAAATAGATTAACAAATATATTAGTGGTTCCACAGTACAATAAGGAAAATGTGATTAGAACAATTGAAATAAACCAAGTTATTCACCCAGAGAGAACTATAGAATCATGGTAAGCTTCAGTCTCAAGGACAGCTAAACTGGAGGTTGGGCTTTGCTCCTAAATTTTCTTTTCAGACAATTTCAGTCATAAAACTCTAGCACTTTATTAAAAAACATCACTCACTTTGGGAAAGATGGAATGAATGGGCTCAACCCTAAATATCTACAAACCCCTAAAGAGGGTTCAGGGTTCGCATAATAGTTAAGGTGTACAGCTCATAGACACCCAGTACAAAGTTTGATTATCATCTTTGAGATAAATTGGCTACGCTTAAAATGGCCCACAAGGACAACTAGCCTGGTGCTTACCAACAAACATAAGCCTCCAGTACAATCACTGTGACTTTATTAACCCTTCCCTTCACTGACCAAAGCAACCCTGTGAAAAGTTTGGATCTCCACTACACTGAAACATTTAAGGGTTGAATTATACAACATAAATCTTCTTCTACGGGTCAAGTTCATTCTTGCTGAATATGATCCACTGTTGTTTCTGGCTGCAACCATAAGGCTCTTTGTTGGCAGGTCTTTGCACCCTTCTCAACACACCCTACTGAGAGGCAGTAACATTTGCTTAGTGAAAGTCTCAGAAATCTGTAATTCTGTACCTGTTAGCACCAGACCACTGCAAGACCAATATAGGGTTGTGATGGCCATATAGGTAATGTAGGGATATAATATAAGCTACCTACAAGTAAAATATCCAGTGAGAACAAATATCCATGCCTTCTTCATGATGTGCTTTATTTTACTTGATTATGTGGTCCTCCTGTCATTACAAGCATTCAGGGGAGTGCTGCTAATTGTACAGAACTGAGTTTTGTTTGATGTTGTGTGATTTTCTTTTTCTTTTTCTCTCTCTGTATACTGCATAAATGTTGATATTCACTACTTAACTATAATGACTTAGCAGGGTAGGAAAGGTTCTTAAAGGCCCTTCTTAGTTGTAGCAATGTATGTTCGCACTATCTGTCAAGTTTTATTTTAATTTTACTGTACATCATGGCTCAAAAAACAGGCTCAAGTGGTCTATTCCACCTATTAGCTCTCCAAAATAATAAATAAATAAAAACTTCTATAGGAGATTATTTTGTTTATCACAGTTACTTGACTATTGTTTTACATTCTGCAGATTGTTTGGAAAACAGTGCATGTTAGGGAAATGGGAGGAATATAACAGCAAACCCACTGAATTTTAAATGCACAGTTTTATTATTTAAAAAATCATAGGATTTCATACAAAAAGGTACTACGGTTGGTACCCTTTAGTGTGGCCTCCATTTTAGTGACTAGCATTTGTTTTCACAAGCTAGATTTCTGGAACCACCTGTATGCTATCTGGTCTTAATTATTCCAAAGGACTTGAATTCATGCAGAGTATTATGGGTAAGGACTGTAATATGTAAGAATGTGTACATTGCAAGTGTTTCTTTATTTTATTTAGTGTTGCTTTATACTATACATGTTTAAAATATTCTGTAAAAACATTTATTTTCTAACTTAACTTAGATGCACTTTCAACTATAGAAACTAGTGAGGCATTTACTATGAAGTGACATTTCAATGTTAAAATAAACTAAAGACTAGTAAAACTAAACAAAAAAGGGGGTCCAACAGTCACTAAATATGGTACAAATAAACTGAAGAAGTGGTGACTAGTGTAGTGTGCAGTGCAAGTCTCCAAATCCAAGTAGGAATCCAAACAGAGAGAACACAAACAAGTTTTAATTTACAAAATAAAATTACGTGCTTTCATCCTTACAAATCAAGGACTTCATCAGAATAAATTAAAACAAACCTAAAGACAGTTAAATACTATTTACAAACCAGACATTACTTGATGTGTTTTTGCTGTACATATTATTTTTCTTTTCAATCTTTTTTCAACTAGGTGGAATGTCCACAAAAAGTTTAAGATCTTAGTTTAAACCGCTGTCATATTTGCAAATATTCTAATAGTAGTAGTCCTTTAAGAGGTGGAGTTAGTAAGTGAAGTTTAATTCAACCAAACCAATTAAATTATTTGGTATTAGCCAATAAGCAAGTGATGTCTGGTAATGGTACCAAAATATCATGATAAGTATTCAGAAACAATTGGCACACAGTGATACACAAAATAGCATGATAAGCTATAACTGGCTACAGGAGCAATAGCATGGCATGTAAGGTATGCAAATGAGTGCATAATAGCATGCAAATGAGCATCATCATGCTAATGAGAATTACTGCACATACTGTTGACAAATGCAGGAATGATTGAGAAACATAGGAATTTTGTGCAGAGGCATGGCACTCATCTATTCTGAATGGCAAGATTTTCCACTGTAAAGGAGCTTCACTCATATTATGATGCTAGAAGTAGAAGCTTTAGATCAACAGCATGTGTCATTTGGTGCTTTCAGAGCTGGTATCTGTGATGTTGCAGGTTGCTGTTCTCCACATTACAAGAGAGTCTGGCAGTGGCCAACATACTATTACATTGTCAACAGCCACCATACGGAGACAGACACCATGTAGGAATATGTAGACATTTGCCATCCACATGTGGAATCAAGGGGGGCATGTGGACTGCCTATCCATGAGGGCATGATAATTTCTGTAGCATTAGCTATTCTTGCTATGCGGATCCATCAACCTCATGGATCCCGCACCATTTCCTTAACACACCTCTCAATTGTCCAGATTTTCACAGAATGTTCAGATTTTTGCCTCATATTTTTGGTCTGTTCCTCATAAAATGAGTGGTTTTCTGGCAAGTCATTAAGGATTGAAGTCACTAAATAATGACAAGACTCTTCGGTTTTAAACTTCATATCCTTCAGGACATGCAGACTAATACAAAATCTGTTATCCTATCAACTGTCTAAGTTTGTAGGAACAATATTTATAAGTTCATAGGTAGGTACTAGGCTATCAGCCCAAAGGCCTAAGTAAGCCTAGTCAACAAGGTTCCCTAGCTTTCGCCATCCTAGAAAGTTATTTTCCTGTGCCCCTGTTGAGCAGAGCCACAGAAGTGATTTATTGAAGAGTGCTAATGAGGGAGTCTGCTTGACATAGATGGGTAGCTTGTTCCAGAGTATGGGAAGTCTCTGGGACAGGAATCTATCCCTCCAGGATGTTCTGTTTATTGTGGTGACAAGGTTTAGGTCCCTAGAGCATGTAGCTTGGAGGGATTGGGATTTCTTTAGGTGTAGCATGTCCAACAGCTCTGGGTTTGGCATAGCTTTGTATGCTAGGCAGAGATCACCTCGGAGTAAGTGATATGCTATGAAGTAAAGCTGGAGTTTTTTGAGACAGTCAGCATAGGGCATCTGTTTGAGGCCAGTAATCCTCTTTGTGAGGAACTTCTGTGGCCTTTCCAGCTGTTGTAGATATCTTGTGAGGAATATTCCAAAAGGGGCGTTGTAGTCTATAATGGGTCTAATGAGTGACCAGTAGAGGGGAATAATGACCTCTTTTTTCCTGGATGAGAACCCTTTTATGATGAAGTGTGCCACACAGAAGGATTTCCTGAACACTGTGCTGATGTGATTATTAAGGAGAGACTATTGTCCACCTGGGTCTGAAGGTCTCTTATCACACATTCTGTGTTAAGTAGACTGCTGCCTATGTGGTAGTTCATGGGTACAGAGTTTTTACCAAAGGGGATGACAATGCACTTTCTGGAATTGAGCTTGAGGCCATGGCTCTGACACCAGGCATCTGTCTCAGTGAGGCCCTTCTGTAGGATGTCCACATCATTTGAGGTCTCGACTATGGATCCTAGTTTGCAGTCATCTGCGAACTTCATTAGCCAGAGACCTTCTGTGTTAGCCTGTACTTCACAGAAGTAGATACCAAACAGGAGAGGACCCAGGACTGAGCCCTGTGGTACTCCAGTTGTCACTGGTTTGAAATCGGATTTGGAGTCTGCAACTTTTACAGTGTGGGCTCTGTCGGTGAGCCAGTTGGTAACCCATCTTGTGATGTAGGGCTTTATACCTAGTTTAGTGAGTTTACCTATAATTCCAGAATGAGGGATGGTGTCGAAAGCCTTAGTGAGGTCAAGATAGGCTGTGTGAACCACCTTACCCTCGTCTATGGCTTTGGTGACTGCCTCAAAGAAGTTAATCAGGTTCAGGAGGCATGATCTCCATTTCACAAACCCGAACTGGGTGGGGTCCAGAGTTTGGAGGTTACCAATGTCTTTGTTTATAAGTTCCATGATGATACATTCCATGGCCTTGCAGACCAGGCTCATCAGACTAATAGGGTGATAGTTCCCGGGGTCCAGGATGGCTCCCCCTTTGTGGAGTGGGATAGCTGTTGCTGTGTGCCATTCAGTGGGCACAAAGCAACTAACACTAGGTAAGACTGCAATCCAAATTGTAGCTTGCTACAGATCCCCCATCATGCCCCAAGATTCTCACTACACCTTTCTAAACATACTGAAAAATATTAAGATACAGCCAAACACCCTAATACTGGCTGATTTCAACTACCTGGCCATTAACTGGGAAAACTACTCGGGTACCAACACCTTTTCCCAACGGTTCTTGGAATTCATAAATTCCAACATCCTGGATCAACAAATCCATTGTTCTACCAGGGGCTCCAATGTCCTAGACCTGGTCATTACCAACATGGGAGATAGATGCTTCACACCAGTGGTCACCCCCTCATTGGTCAGGTTTGACCATAAGCAAATCACCCTTGACATTCACATCCCACCCCCACCCCCCACCCCAGTAAGGAAACCACTGTAAAAAAAACTTCTCCAAAGCCAGCTTCATGCTACTCAAGTCAGAAGTGACAAACTTCATGACACCCATGCAAATGGGATCTCAAAGTTCGACTGCAGAATCCTACACTGTATGAGCACATCCACTCGTGCATGAATCATGCCATCCCAACTAGAACCAAGACACTCTCCTCCAAAAAAATGAAGCCAATCTGGTGGTCCCCTGCCATAAACAAACTATACAACAGAAGGAAGAAACTGTTGCAGAAAAGAGGAAAATCTCAGGATGCAAAAAACTCCCTTACCAGCCTCAGTAAGAAGCTGAGATCCCTCATAAACTCCTACAAAGCTAGTTACGAAAATAAAATTGCCAAGATTTCAAAGACAGCCACAAGGCATTCTATAGTTATGTCAATAATCTAAATGGCAATGCTAAGATCTGCTCTGAGCTACAACAGAATGGCATTAAATATACTGATCCCAAGGATATTGCCAATATCCTGGCAGATCGATTTAGTGCAAACTTCACCCCCTCTCACCCCCTAAAGGGCCCATCGCAATACCAAAGGATTGCCAAATTCTGGTAATCATGGCCACACAGGTAGAAACCACACTCTCCAAAGCTAAGAATACAGCATCCATGAGACCAGATGACATACCGGGCTGTGTACTGCATGAACTACAAAATGAACTGGCACCTTACCTAAGTGTCATGTTTAATCATAGCCTCACCTCAGGCTTCGTGCCCACTGAGTGGCACACAGCTACAGTTATTCCACTCCACAAGGGGGGATCCACCTTGGGATCCCGGGAACTACTGTTCCATCAGACTGACAAGCCTGATCTGCAAGGGCATGAAACGCATTATTATGTAACTTATAAACAAAGACATTGGCAACCTTCAAACACTGGACCCCACCCAGTTTGGGTTCGTGAAGGGCAAATCTTGTCTCCTGAATCTGACTGACTTCTTCAAATCAGTCTCCAGAGCTGTGGACGAGGGTAAGGCGGTCCACACAGCCTATCTGGACCTCACCAAGGCCTTCAACACCAGCCCCCATTCTGGAATCATAGATAAACTTACTAAGCTGGGCATAAATCCTTACATCACTCGATGGATTGCCAACTGGCTTACTTACAGAACCCAGACTGTAAAAGTAGCCGACTCCAAATCCAGCTCCAGACAAGTGACAAGTGGAGTACCTCAGGGTTCAGTCCTGGACCGCTCTTGTTTGGCATCTACTTCTCTGAAGTACAGGCCAACACTAAGGGACTCTGGCTAACAAAGTTCACAGATAACTGCAAACTGGGAGCCATTATTGAATCCCCAAATGATGTAGATATTCTACAAAAGGGCCTTACAGAAACAGATGCTTGGTGCCAGAGCCATGGGCTCAAGCTTAATGCCAAGAAATTTATAGTTATCCCCTATGGGAAAAAACATGCACCCATGAATTACCACATAGGTGGCAGTACACTAAACACCGAAAATGTGATGAGAGACTTAGTGACACAGGTGGACAGTGGTATCACCTTCGATAACCACATCGCCACAACAGTCAGGAAATCCTTCTATGTGTCACACCTCATCACTAAGGGCTTTTCATCCAGAAAAATTGTCCCACTGTACTCATCCCTCATTAGACCCATTATAGAGTACAATGCCCCGTTTGGTATGTACCTCACAAGACATCTGCAACAGCTGGAAAGGCTGCAGGAATACCTCACTAAAAGAATCACAGGCCTAAAGCAGATGCCCTATGCTGACCAGTTAAAAAAACTCCAGATATACTCTGTGGCATATCGTCTACTCAGAGGCGATCTCTGCTTAACATACAAGGCCATGTCAAACCCTGAGCTGTTGGACATGCTCCACTTAAAGAAATCCCAATCACTCAGAGCCACATGCTCCAGGGATCTAAACCTTGTCATCACAATGAACAAAACATGCTGGAGGGATAGGTTCCTGACCCAGAGACTCCCCATACTCTGGAATAGACTGCCCATACATGTCAAGCAGAGCACCTCCCTGGCCCTCTTCAAAAGGAACCTTAACAATTGTATGGGAGATAGAAAATTCACCCTGGGGATCATGTCAGTCACCCTGCTAGACAGGGGTCCAGGGAAGTAAATATTGTGGGAGAAATATCCAGGGAATTGTTATGGCTAGGCTTGTATAGGCCCTAGGGCCGATAGTCTAGTACCAACCTATGAAACTATGAACCTATGTGAGGCTATGATTGAACATGGTACTTAGGTGGGGAGCCAGTTTGTTCTGAAGTCCGTGCAAAACGCAGCCTGGGATGTTGTCCAGTCCCATGGATGCTGTGTTCTTGGCTTTAGAGAGTGCAGTTTTTACCTGAGTAATTCTGATTACAGGGACTCTGCATTCTTCTGGTATAGATATGGGCCCTTTAAGGGTGAGAGGGAGGTATAGTTAGTACTGAACCTATCTGGCAGGATGTTGGCAATATCAGTTGGTTCTGTAATTTTCATGCCATTGTGCTTAAATTCTGTGACTAACTTTGGGCTGATGTCCCCTAATTATTTTTGGCTTGGTCCAGATTTCTTGTGCTAAAAGGCTGAGAGTATGCATGATACTGCAGTATGTGGAGGAGTATATATCATTTCCATAAATTGTAGTGGACAGGAGCTAACAGTATGCATGATGCTGAAGTATATGGAGGAGTATATATAACTTCCACAAACAGTAGTGGACAGGAGCTAATAGTATGCATGATACTGCAGCATGTGGAGGAGTGTATATCATTTCCACAAGCTGTAGTGGACAAGAGCACCACTGTGCAGGCATTCTTCAACATAGCTCATTTCCCTCAGGTGTTTAGAGCCATTGATTGCACCCACTTTGATATCAAGGCATCACCTGCTCTATATCACATGTAGCATATCATCCAGAAAACTTCTACTCCATCCACTGCCCAGTGTGTGTAGTGCAAATGGTGTTCCAGACAGCTCCTGTGATTTCCACATCTGGGTCACATGTGGCCTCTACCAACATTTCAAGCAGAACGACTTCCCACAATGTCATCATTTTAGTAGGTACAGGCATTGCCAGCTACAGAGTCCAGGATATGCAGCTCCCACTGATGTAGACAGCAAGCCTCTTATAATTTTGGCCACTGTTGTGTGTTGCACATGATGCAGGATATGTCAAGGAAGAGTGGATGATGGTCCCCATCTGATATACCCAGACCATGAATGAGATGGCATATAACAGAGTGCATTCACAGATATGGGCCATTATTAAATATATGTTTGGGTTCCTGAAGACAATGTTCCACTGACTGAGTACATTGGCTCATAGGTTCATAGGCTAGTTGCCCTTGTGAGGCATTTTAAGCCTAGCCAGTTTCCCTTTTTGTATTCGAAATAATCTATCCCATTTTGTTATAGATTGACCTTACCCATCCCATGGTCAATAATTATATATTATCCCTAATGAGATTAACTAGGATCTTACCATAGATAATTTGAGGGGATTCCCCAATGCATTGGCTAAAGAATTTAGGAGCTGCCTCTGTTCATTACTAGTACAGGGGTAATCCTGGGGTAAATTTTCTGTTTCCCATCCATAGATCTCAGTTGCACTTGAATATGGACAGGGCTGAGATGTTTTCTATCTGGATGGGGAGTCTGTTTCACAGCACCAGTATCCTCTGCAAGGTATACCTGTCCCTCCAAACTGTTCTGTTGATGTTGCAGAACAGGTTTAGATCTCTAGACCGAGTATTTCTGATGCCACTTGACTTGCTGATGTGCAGTTACTCCATCAGTAATGGGACGGAGGATGCTTTGTATGCCAGACACAGGCCACCTCTTATCAGTCTGTAGGATACAGAGTATAGTGACACAACTTTGCATCAGTACATGTAGGAAATATTGTTTAGGCCTTGTATCCTTTTAGTAAGGTATAGCTGTGAGAGTTCCAGTTATTGCATGTGTCTGGATAGATAAATGCCAAAGGAGGCATTATATTCAATGACTAACTTAGTGAGGGTTGAGTAATGAGGGACAATGGCATCCCTAGATCTAGAAACAATCCCTTTATTTATAAACTGTGCAATACAAAAGGACTTTCCTACAAGAATAAACACATGTTGGCGAAAAGTTAGGTCACTACCCACATAAGAATAATGTAGCTAGAGCAGGGCGAGAGGGGTAACTGCCCCAGCACAAAGTGTTGGGTGGGTGTGGTCAACTGATCCCAATTGCTCTTTAATGCAATACTGGCTTTTAAAAGTCAGCACTGCATTTGAAGTCAAACTTGAGCACTATAGCACTCTGTATGTGGTCTAAACTGTAGCAAGTGCAGGCTACATTGTAGCAAGTAGTTTGCTACAGTTGAAAAATAAATATATATATATATATATATATATATATATATATATTTTTTTTTTTTTCTTTTTAATATATATTAAATCTGAGCACTGCAGCACTGTGTGCTGGCATGGTATAAACTATAGCAACTGTTTGCCATATTTATAACAAGCAGTTTGCTATAGTTTAGACATGATTTTTTTTTAACTGAAATATGAGCAATGTAGTGCTCTGTGCAGGAAGGTTATAAACTGTAGAAACTGTTTGCTACAGTCTAAAAAGAAGAATGTTTTTAAAAAGCTAAAACATGAGCGCTGTAGTGCTCCATGCAGGCAGGATATAAACTCTAGCCAGCTGTTTGTACATTTGTGGCAAACAGTTGGCTACAGTTTAAATGAAGAAATTAAAAAAATATATGTTAAAAGATTGTTGTGGCAGGGCACAGAAATGAGACCTAAATGGCTGCGGCAGGAGGAGGGGGAGCACATTGTGCATCTGGCTACCTCATTGTGTGCCAGTAGAAGGAATGTCCATTTAAGTCCAATCACTTACCATGTAGTGATTGGCTTATTACAGTGAACTTTTTTTTCTTGCTCTTCACTTAAAGGGCTGAGGTGGTGGGGTATTGGTTTATAGCATTAGCCCAGGATGCTGATTAAACCAGCTATGCTTCCACACTTAAGTTCCCAAATTCTGAACAACTGGGTCAACTCTTAGGGGTGTACTGCAATGTGGTAGTTCCCCAGGGGTAGATGACTTCCTAAAGGATACAATAATGCATTTTTTGTCATTTAGTTTCAGTCTATAATTTTGGCACTCATTGTTTATTTGGGACAAACCTTCTTGCAGGATGGCTAAGTTATTTGGGGATTCAGTGACTGCATATCTAAACAATCCTACTTTGTTTTGTGATTTATTGATTTTTACTGTTAAAAAGAAGTGCAACTGCAAGCGATAGTGAGCAGAAGCTACTGCGCGCGACATAAAGGAATTATAGCTTTTGTCTGGCATGCAGAACTTGTATAGTCAGAACAACTTTACTGTACCTACTTTAGTATTTAGTTGTATATTGCTTGTGTGATTTTTGTCATAGAAGTTGATTTAAGTTCTTTTTGAATTCTGCGGTTACTGATTTTGATTATTCTTTTCTTTTACAATATTTTATTAATTTGAAGCTGAATATGGATTCCTTAAATGAGTATCCAGTTAATGATTTGCTAATGCACAAATATCTTATACAGTGTAATAAATGCTATGCATATTTAAAGGTAACAGCTGCTAACACTTGTGATGTATGTTCTTCATGTCAAAAGTGGGATTATTTTATTACCATTGTTAGTATTTAATCTAGACTTGATGATGATTGCACTTGATCAATTGGCATGGCTTGGAGAACTGTTGTTTCATATATTAATGACTAGACTGGTGAGATAAATAATGTTAGGCAAAGAACAAATAGAGCACATTTAGGAAATGATGCATCTATTGTCTGTAAAGCTCATTCACCCCCTATGAAACAAGACAATGCCCTGACAACTTTGGAATTCTGGATGTAAGTATTCAGCAGTCTGAGGATCCAGATTGTTTAGAAAGAAGCAAAAAAAGAAAGAAAGGAAGAAGTTCACAACAAATAACAAGGAAGAAAAATAAACTGATTAATGTCTGTAAAGTAAAGAGAATATACTAATAAGGACACAGGTTTGTTAAGTTAACACACAGGTTACAGGGAATGATAATTCCCTGTAACCTGTGTTACCTGTGTTACCTGTGTTATAGTTAACCCTCTTTTTTCTCTCCCTATTCTTTTATACCTCCTGCTTTCTCCCTTAATTCTCTTCCTCTACCACTTATGGACCTCTCCCCCTTATCTTTCCTCTATAAGGCTATGACTCTACTCCAGAAACTATATATCTTTTATATTTTTTAAATCTGCTCTCTCTATATATCATTGTTTCCTCTTCCTTGGTCTTGCACTTTCTCTTCTTGGTTTTAAAAGATGTAATAAGCCTTAACATGTTGATATTTACAATGTCTAGGAATTTAAAGTCCTTTTCCTGTGGTAATTATTTTCATTGTCAACGTCCTATCTGAGTGTAATCTGTTATTGTTATACCTCTTTGTCTTTATGTGGAGCTTTTCTCCCCGGGCCTCTACTGAAAATGGAAATATATCCAGTTAGACCAGCCCGGTTAACAAATGTAAAATAAAATAAAATAAAATAATAATAAATAAATAAATAATATTTTTCTATTAGAAAACCTTCAGTCTACAGAAAAAGGTATTGTTTTCCAAAAGAGAGGGTAGAAAAAAGAGGCAAAGGACAGGTGAAAAGGAAGAAATCAAAACTGAATGCCGAGGGATTGAAGGGCATCACTGTAAGAAAAAAGAAGAGAAAGACAGATGTTGACTACATGGCTCAAGCTGTGGATTTACAATGCCAACCGGATGAGAGTTTAACACACAATGAAAACAGTGGGATTAATAAGACTAATAGTGATGAAGATTTATCCTTCGTAACAATTGATAGAGCAGATATTACTGTGTTAAAAGCTGAAGATTCTCCAGAGCTGGTCAGCAAAGATATTCCTGTAATTGGAGATTCGGTTATTTGAAGATAATGAACACTGAATAGTGTTATGCTTGCCAGGATTAAAAATAGAAGATGTGAGACAAGCCTTGGAACACCTTAATGTAAGAAAGTACGGATCTGTTTTTATTCATGTCAGTACAAATGATCTCATCTGCAAGGATTCTCTGACTGTTAGTAGGGAACTGACAGCCCTCTTAGATAGTATAGCTTGTACTTATGTTAGGACATATTTTTTCACAAATCACCTATAGAAAGGATAGTCAGGTCACCGTAAATTAAAAAAAAATGGGGGGTAAATACCTACATGGAAAAAATGTCCTGTTTTTAAAATGGAAATGTGTAGAGCATCCAAGCCTACTTTTGGGCAAACATGTTCAGACAGGATGGTATGCATTTGTCTCAGGGAAGAGAATTTTTCCAGCAGACATTTTGCAATATTTGACAAACACTAGGCAGGATTTTAAAATTTAACAATTCACAGATAGCAACATTTGCTGTTTCTCTTATGGTTGTTAATGCAAGGAGCACTCATAATAAAGTTTTTTTATTGGAAAATGTGCTACGTTCCCACAAGATTAATGTTATTATTGTTTGTGAAACATGGTTAAAGAACAATGACTGGAAACCAGTTCTGCCAGGTTTTTACTGTAACAGACATTCTAACAAAAAATCAGATGGAGGTGTTATGACAGGGATTAAAGATAGTTATGAGACCTGTGATTATTACATGTTCAGTGATAACACCAATACTATAAACTGTGTAACTTTGACAATAAAGACAACCCTGGAACATATAACAATTTTTGGTGTGTATAGATCACCAAAGTCAAGTGCAGATGAACTAGAGGAATTCATAAATTTCTTGCATGAAACACGGGAGGGAAGAATAATATTAGCTGGGGACTTAAATTTACCAGAAACAGACTGGAATAATATTGATTCGACAACATTAGTAAGGAAATTATTTACAGCATATATTCAGGAACAACAATTGCTTCAGATTGTAAAAAAAATAAAAACTACCAGGGGATGGAACATACTAGACATTGTTTGTGTTCCTAAAGAAATACTTCAAGTCAAGTTTTACCACTGTCGATGTGCAGTAATCATGGGGTTATAAAGATTAATTTGTTGCTAGATAATTCTGCCAAATTGAAATCTAAACCAATGCACAAAAGTTAATTACAGATTATATGGAAGCAAAACAGTCACTATGTAAAACTAACTGGTGTGAGGTGTTCAGTGAAAAACTGCAGATGGAATGTGGAAAGTTTTGAAAGAGAAATTGTTTGAGTGCAAAAAATCAAAAAATCGTTTAACATCAGGATCTAGGCATACAATGTCATGGGGATATATTTTCATAAGAGACAAAAATATAAGAAATGGAAGAGAGGTTGAGCTCTAACTTTGAAAACTGAAATAAACAAGCTGGACAAACAAATTAAGCATAGTGTGAGACAAGAAAACATTTGAATAAAATGTATATAAAGATATTGAGAATAATAAGAAACCTTTTTATAGATACATAAAATGTGGAAGGAATAATGACATACAAATTGATAAACTGTGTGCAGATTCTAAAAAGTATACTCAGACACAACAGAGTATAGATATATTTATAAAATATTATGCAAAACAGTTTGGCTCCAGAAAAGGGGTGATAAGTTGAAGTAGTGACATCCAGGTAACCTCAGATACTGGAATCAAATTAGATTATATTGAAAAAGAACTGCACAAACTGGATCCAAACAAAGCACAGGGAGGAGACAGAATTAGTAATAATGACCTGAGAACACTTCAGCAAGAACTTATGGTACGATTATATCTATTATTCCCTAGGTCATATAAATATGGAGGAGATTCCTCAAGATTGGAGACATGCGCTTATTAAACCAGTCTTTAAGGGAAAGGGGAGTAGGACGAACCCAGAGTCATATAGACCGCTAAGTCTACTTTCATGTTGTGGAAAAATAAGGGAGAATGTAATATTGAATAAGTTATTGTCAGAACTGGATAGGTTGGGACTTGAAATCATATATCAGCATGCATATGTTGAAAATAAATCTATTACCACCTGTAACATGATGTTCTATAACAATGTAATAACAGCTATGAATGAAAAATTGTGCTGTGATATAATTTATACAGATTTAACTTCAGCATTTGGCAGGGTCATACACAAAACACTGATCAATGAATTAGAACAACTAAGTGTTGATGTACTCTTGATAAGATGGATAGCTGCCTGGCCTACAAATAGGACATGGCAAGTATCATACAGCGACTAGACAGGTGAAATCCTTGGTTACAGTTCTAGGCCCTTACTTGTTTAGATTGTATCTTTCATACCTAACTTTTTCAACTGAGGTGCTCTACAGTCTATATGCAGATGACCTGAAATTGAGTAAACTGATTACATGTGTTACCGTTAAGGCGTGTCTGGAAAATAACTTGACAAATTGACCATTTGGGGACAGGAGAATAATATGCTGATGCATACATCAAAAACTAAGCCTATGAGATTTGGGATACATAAATTGAGAAGTGAATATTTAATACAGCACACAGTGATTGAAAATGTAGAGCCATTTAAGGACCTAGGTGTATGGGTAGACCCAGCTATGAGTTTTTCTAATCATATCAACCAATTGGTTAATGATAGTTATAGAACTATAATTTGTATAAAAAGATTTATAAAGTCTAAGAAATCAAAACTGATGAAGTCATCATTTGTTACTTACATTAGACCCAAACTTGAGTATGGAATAACAATATGGAAACCCTGTAAGAAAACAAGCATGAGTAAACTGGAAAGACTATAGTGGAAATATTCCAAGGACATCCATAGATGTGAAAATTTAAGTTATTATGAAAGACTAAACTATATGAACTTATACAGTGTCTCTTGCAGATATCTAAGAGGAGATCTTATTCAGTTATAGAGGGCATTTAGAGACAGTTACCTCTGGGAATGTTTGGGGTTATCAAAAAGTACTAGAGAATCATCAGACAACCGATGTAGAAGATTCTATGGTACAAAAGCAACCTTTAATAGTCAGAAGTCTAGTTGAAGATTTGAATAATGTAATTAAATTGAAATACTGCATGATTTTAAGGTTAAGGTATCCATTTGAAAGTTTAAACAATGTAATACACTTGAATACTGTTAACTAGGATGACCTGTTAAATATGTCCTTATGCCAATTTAGTGGCTGAAATAATCTGTGTGATTTTTGCATTCGTATTAGTGATTTATCATAACCACAAAGCTTATATGCATTTTGAATGAAGTACAGTAACTTGTAGGTGAGTAAGAATATATTAAGTCCAAAAGGCAGTTGGGATGTTTTATACTCAAATGTTTGTTTTGATTATATACTCATGAAGTGGCAGTGACTATAATGATAATATGTTTGGGCATTCCCTCATATGGGACTAGCAATGTATTACTACTGTATCTAATTATTAATGTTTGAGCAATGAATATTTTATATTATTATGGGTTAGTATGATTATATCCTAGCTTGTTTGATTTTTGACAGAGAAGTTTCTCCATTTACCCCTATGGTATTATATCTTAATGTTCTCCATGGTATTATACCATGATGAGTAGCCATAGGTCTTTATTATGAGTAAGGTGGAATATGTCAAGGAGTAGTGATTGCTTGCATATGTTTTGTTGGGGGACTGTGTAAATGTGATTAAGAGGTCAGAGAAGGTGTGTCAGCTTTCAGGGTACCATTGATAGTATATCTTAAGTTAACCAGGAGTTTTCTCTATGACAGCAAAGGGAAAATTAATTATTAGTATTTGATGATTGAGTATATACAAGAGGACGGTTAAAATTAATGTTAGGGTCTGAATGATTTAGCATGATTATAATCCTATACTTCAGACAAAAAAAAATGGATATCCTCCATTAGGTACCCTCAAAATATATTCATGTATTACTGGTATTACTGGTATTTCTAGTAATGGCGACATGACAGAAATGGAACTGTGAAGATGATGGTAGAAATGAGAAGATCTGACAGTTCAGTCTTCAAGTTGGTTTAAGGATGATATACTTTTATATATATATATATATATATATATATATATATATATATATATATACACACACACACACACACACACACACACACACACACACACATGCATATATGGTTTACCTTCATAAGTTCATTATGCACTTGGGCGAATCTACTATGTGCGAAAGGGGCAATACTTTGAAAAAAACATGTCTGAATGTGTAATGAGCGAATGCACATTGGCATTCGCTCATTGCAGATTCGACATGTTGGGTGTGGACTACACTATAGCGGGGATTGGGAAATGAACCCTTTCCCCACTGTAGTGTGATCTCTGAGTTAGCATATAAAAGTAGGGGGTGTGGGGGGCTTGCACCCCACATGGAGGGTGCTGGGGGGCTTTCCCCCTGCATTATGATGTGTCTTCGACATTGTAGTTCTAATCTGCTGTTCAATTTGCTGATCTTCAAACTACGGAGACTTTCACAGTTTAAAATTTGCGTTTTTGGTTCGCACAAAAGCACGATCGATATTGTCATTTCCGACAATATGAAGGTAAACCTGCATATACATATATATAAAATAGAAATATATATATATATATATATATATATATATATATATACATATACACACACACACACACACACACACACACACACACACACACACACACACACACACACATCCATATATATATATATATATATATATATATATATATATATATATATGGGTCCTTGTTGTCTTATCAACAGTATGGTTCATCGAACCGTTCTTTGTCAAAATTACTTTAGCGAAATTGCATTTTGTCGAAAATGCACTTTCGCTAAAAAAAAACAAAACAAAAAAATGCCATTAGCATGTACCGTTAGTTGTACATCAACGTATACTGTTGATGTACAGCTAAGGAAACTCTTGTTGAGATCGTAGTACAGTGGAGATAAGGGAATATTCCCTTTTCCCCACTGTAGTGCGATCTCGGAGTGAGAATATTAAAGTAGGGGGGTGTGGGGGGCTTGTCCCCCACATGGAGGGTGTAGGGGGGCTTGCCCCCCTGCATATTAGTGATTAATGTGTTGTTTTTTTTTTTTTTATGTTTAGGTTTTTTTATTTGTTTGCGAAAATGCATTTTTGACAAAATGCACTTTCGTGCAAGTCAGTTCGCGGAAGTAAGGTGCGATGAACCGTACTTTCAAGTAAAGAACATAGACCCATATATATATATATATATATATATATATATATATATATATATATATATATATATACATACACACACACACACACACACACACACACACACACACACACAGACACACACATATATATATATATATTTACGCATAAAGAGGAGTGGCTGTCTTTGTATTTCCCCAAACGGCAAAGTAATTGATGGCCTTAATAGATTTGGGCAGCATGGCCTGTTGTTGGATATGCTGATGGAGAGTCAATACGTCTGGGCATCTGTGGTTTTGTTTTGTTTTTTCTGATGGAGAGTCTGGGCTACTCTTTGGAGAAGTATCAATATATACTGGTGATTGTGACCAGGGCTGAAAGTGAATGACTTGTTGTGTGATGTCCTAAAATGATTTGGATTGCAATACTTTGTTTCAGAGTGCCTCCTTAGTGAAAGAATCACTGCTGCAGATATATTGTTGTGATTACTAATACAGCTTGCCAAAACTAATAATGAACTATAGGAAAGTGATGTGAAGCAATTTCAGTTTTCAAACGTATATGTTATTAAAGTCATGTCTGATGTGGATAGCTGATAACCATATGACGATGATTCTGAAACCTGACTTTATCTATTTGGCAAGAGATGACAAGGTGGGAGTTAAGACAAGAACAAAGTTTGAGTTTTTCTAACATTACATTGTCATAGTGCAACAGGCCATACATATATTACCTTTGTGCTGAATGATGGTTCTATTCTGATGGGTGACAAGATGATGATGAAAATATTTACTGAAGATGGTCCTAAAAAATATGCACTCCCAGAATAACACCACAACACCAGTGCATACAGAAACTGAAAACAGAACAGAAAAAAAAAAAAAGCAATGCCATCAGGGAGATACAGAAAGTTCAGTGAACTTCTCCAATTTAATGAAACAAATAACATAAAAACTAAATGTATTTGTTAAGTGCTTTCATCCATACTTCAAAGGACTTCCTCAGAACCCCCTGAAAACATTAACTGAACTTTCTGTATCTTCCTGACGGTGTTTTTGAGGATGGTCCTACTTTGGTGGTTTTGTTTATACTGACAGTTTACTGATTTATGATATCAGTGTGCTTGAATGTGGGTGACTTTGAGACTATGATTATGATAAGTGACTCTAACAGATTGCTTTATAGAATGATTAAAGGATGTAAATTTGCAAATTATTCTAAAAGATTAAGGACCAATATCAAAGAAGGAACATGAAGTGTGGTCAGTGTGGAGATTTTACAGCTGGGTGTGAGATATGCTGATAAACTGACTGCTGGATATGTCCATTCTTCCTTGTAGTACATCTTCTTTTTCATTAAACAAAGTGAAGGAATTAGTCTTGGACAGATATCACATTTGTAATAGGAAGAATATTATGATGGCCTGTATCACCTACTTAGTATAACTGAGCTTAACACCACTATTACAAATCATGCTGGAATAAAAATATGATGTTCTATTTATGTATATTACTAAGCATATTGTTATTATAATTAGACTTGACACATTGATGACTATATTTGGAGCAAGATGTAAAAGGTTGCTCAACACTTTGTTAAGGTTTGTATGGCTTTACAAAGATCTTTGTTAAACAAGAACACAAATCCAGTTATGATGATGTCAATAAGGTGGTTCCAGTAGTTTTACTATCATTTTATTCAAAAACTGCAGGAGATGAGCATCACACAACACCCCAAAGTTTTACTAACTACAGAGTATGCCATGTTGTTTAATACATTGTAAAAGATAGGCAATTAGAAGCAATACAAATATGGCAAAACATTTAGAGATGAGAATTTAGTATATGAAAAAAATATTTCCTTTTACCTTAATTGTCACAAGCTGGCAGAGTTTAGGGCTCCCGTCCTGAGTGTCATTTTCAATCATTATGTCCTTACATATAGCAATACTGCTGTGGAAAGATGCATGGTATGATTACCTGTCAGAAAAAATAAGGCTGATTGCATTGATTATGGGGTTATATGTAAGAAAGTTGCGGGGTGATTCATAAACTTTGTGGGAGAACTAAGCAATCTACATCCCTGTGATCCTACCCCATAGAATGATGCCAAGAAATTCTGAAAAAAAATCCCTGGATCACAGGCACTTACTGGGGCTTGCAGAAAGGCAATTTGCATGCACTCAGTCACCCATTTTTTTTTGTTATCATAACTTTTGTGTCTTGTATCCTGATAGCTGCCAAATGCTAAATAATGGCTGGCTAAAATATTAAAACACTAGGCTGACGACACAGACATTATGCTTTAGAAAAGAACTGTCAAGGCAAAGTCTTCAGTAATAGTTATCATGTAGAAAGGCAAACATCTACTGTTTACTCTCTAAGAATTTTAAATAAAAATTGCCACACCTCTCTAGGATGAAAGTTACTTTGCACATATATTACCATCTGTTCACCTCTTTTATGCAGTTCTTAGCAATATAACAAGTGCTTCCCATGTTTTTCCTTCAGTCACTTATAAGTTCATTAGAAAAATAAAAAGTATGTGGGTTTAATGTAGAAGGCTCATAGGATCATAGGAGGTTACTAGGCAAATGGCCCTGGGGCTCTTACAAGCCTAGCCAAGATTTTATCCCTCAAAAGAAACCTCAGTCAGCACTTGTTGCCCCTGTCAATGAGGGACACAGGTGGAACCCCTGGGACAAATTTGTGGTTTCCCATTCACTCATCAAGATTGCTCTTGAAGAGGCTCAGCGAGGTGCTCTCTTTGACGTGTATGGGAAGTCCATTCCCGAGAAAGGGCATCTTCTGGGAGACAAACCTGTCTCTCCAGCAGGTTTTGTTAATGTCACATATTAGGTTCATGCCTTTTGAGCGGGTAGTGCATGAGGAGTTAGACTTATGGATATGCAGCATCTCTAGTAGGGCAGGGTCCGAGATTGCCTTGAAGGCGAGACACAGATCACCCTATAAATGTTACGTTACTGGTGTATTAGCCTCTGTCCTCCTGTTTTCTGCTGTAATTATCAATGTGAAAATCACTTTCTAACATTTTGATAACTTATGCATAAGATTACAGGAAAAAGAGAATATTTTTCAATTCGGTGCAGCAGTTTGCCACCACAGAAGAGGCAAGGCAACAGGAGATGGCGCTGTAGCTTATAGCTAACAGCAATGTTATACACTTCAAATGCTGAGATCTCTCAAATGAAGAGAAAGAAGGTCACATTTTATAAACTGGCTTTAGCTCTGAGTACATCTTGTGCATGGTGGAATTGTATAACCAGTTTGACACAAGGATTGTGTATAAAAGAAACCCGAACAGGCCTGAATTAATGAAATAAAGCACAATTGGTTACAGGGAGGGGGACTGGAAAAAACTTTTTGTGCCACTTCTGTCTGATTATTGCTGAAAAGTGTTTGACTGTAACACTGAAAATGTTTCCCAATTAATGGGAACCATCCATTTTTATTTCTCAGTTTCCTTAATTTCAAAATAGTAGATTAAATCATTCCTGTATGATTTAGCAACATGACTACTGCCATACAGGATATGTTACACTTGAATTGAATAGTGTGGTAAAACTGTGTTAAGCTAAAGTAAACACAATTTTATTTATTTATTTTTCATAAAACTATGGTTGTTATAAATTGTGCAACATTGTAATTTTATTGAATCAGTAAAAAGGCAGCAAAATTGTTAAAACTGAAGCACAGTCTGCTTTTCACAAATCAATCATTTGCAATACCTAGAAGAAAGAACAATTCCAAAAACACAAAGTGAAAACACACACAGTTGCTGGAAGCAAAAACAGTTCATAGCCAATCCGTTAAAAAGTTTAATCCTTAGGCAAAATCTTTAAATAAATCCAGTAAGCGTATGAGTGCTTTCGTTTTAAAACTTTTAAAACTTCATCAGATACAAAATGAATTAATTGCCAAGCCATTTAAATAAACTTCAACAGTCATATGACTTTTCAAAATCCCAAAATTTAAAGTAATACAACCCTTACTGAACACATCCCTCTATGTACACATAAAATTCATTACAAGTTACCTGTTTAAATAAATGCACACTGTGTCATGTTGTTTTAAAATGATACTAATGATAATATTAAATACTAAATTCATGTAAATACCATAAATTACATTCCTATCATACATATATTATTAAGAACATATATTTTATTAAAGATGTCAATTCATTTTTTTATATATGTAGCTAAGTCATCTTTCCCAAGCCTTTAAGGCCAAAGGCCAGTTAGTAATATCTTATTTCAAAATATATGAAATTGTTGGTGAGAACTATTTCTGATAATTCTATAACGTTATTGACTATTATTGGATCCAATTTGTTATTCTCCAAGTATTCCGTGGTCCATTCTAAGGCAATACAGTGTGGAATGACGGTATATAAATACTTTACATCAATTGTAGTCATAATATCCCTACTCTCAAATGTAACATTGTTCATTTTTGCCAAAAAAATCCCAAGAATCCCTATATAAATATTGTTCCTGTGCTAAATAATACTTACACTTAGCATCGATATACTGTACACACGGAACTGTAATGGAACCCCTACCATCTACTATCAGTCTCATAGGTGGAAGCATGATGGACTTATGAATTTTGGGCACTCCAAAAATTGTAGGGATTCCGGGTGACATGACATTTAAATATTTAAATTCATCCATGTTTATTCTCCTCTCTATAAACATATCTCGAATTTAGTTTGTCACTTTTATATCTGTGCTATTCAGTTCTGATCTACTACTTCTTTCATACGTTTCCCCTTGTAACATCCATCTAATATTATTCTTATACATGTCCTGTTTCATAACTACAATTCCCCCGCCCTTATCGCGTTTCATAACCCATAACTCATTGAAATGTATGAAATCCATAATTTCATCTCCCTTATCTTTGTTGTCATTTTTCCTTCTTTTTTTATTCCCATAATTTGCCCGTAAATCAATTTCACACATTTTATCAAACGTACCCAGGGTGGGGTGCACCACTGGATTATATAAACTACTTATTCTTAGTTTTTCCTAAACATTAGTACTATTATCTTGATTAAATAGCAATTGGAAATTGAAGTTACATATATATAATTTTAGATCAATTAATACATTAGTTAAATTGACTTCATTTTTAGGTAAAAAATTCATACCTTTAGTAAAAAAGTCAGCCATGTCAGTCCCTATTCAAAGTTCAGTATAGTTATATAATTTAAAGTCCTTCTCCTCATTATATACAATGACCGGACCTTCCATCTTGAAAGTTTCTGAATCGGTTTCCATCCTATAGGTTAATGTATTCTTATCCCTGCAGCTACTCAGGTTCTCCTCCCTCGATATGGTGGTGCATTGCCTTGACAGTAAGTAGTCCCATTGCCCTGGTGTGGGCCCTTTGTATAGTTCGTCCTGTTGTTGTACCTCTTTTGTTGGTCCTGTAGTCATTCCAGTCTCCTGGGTTGTATAAAATCCTGTTGGTAATTGGGATTATTAGGTGAAAATTCATTGTTTTGTCAGTAGGCATCATCAGTGTTCCCTTCATACTCCATACTATGGTGATTGTCAAGTACTGGCCCTGTTTCCTCAGTTTTCTGGTGTTCATCGAATCCATACCATGTTTAAGAAACTGGTGGTGGGGGGTAAGCCTTACCCATTTTGTAGTCCCTCCTGTCACATTCATATTTGTTCATTTTATACCCCTTGGTCTTTGCAATACTCTGTTCAATACTGCAGAAAACACGCCCATGTTCCATTTAATGGTCTGGGTATGATTTGTCACTGACAATGCTCTCATTTAATCCAATTACCTCCACCACTAGTTTGTTAATTAATTTAGTGTTGCGATGAACAATAAGTTCCATAAATTCACACCCTTGCTTATCGAAAAAGGCAATAAGGTTATTATGCAGGGGTGAATTAATTTCAGTCCTGATAGGGTATCTCCACTGTCTAAAGCCCTTCAGCACTCTGTTCGTTTTGATATTTTCAACCAAATAATGATTCTCTAGCTGCAGTTTTATAAGCTTAAATAGCGTCTGATCAAGCAGCTCTAATCTCCGTGAAACATCTGAGATATCCAAGAAACAGTTTTCATTCATGAATCCAACACCCTACTGGATCAATTCACTAATGTTAGGAATTGTATTCCATGCATTAAAACCATAATTGCTATTACCTGCCGGTGTTGTACTACCAAAATGACCCACATTACTACTTACATTTGATGTATTAGCCAGTTCATTGGTAGCTTGCTGACTCCCTCGCACATTATTAGCCTGGTTAGCTCCAGCAAGGTTACTGGAGTTTGTAACGGACATTTGTAAGGGTGTATTTTCCAAACGCTGGGATAGTTGCTGCACTAATAATGTCAGGTTACCGACCGTTTACTGCAGTACGGTGATTTCAGACCTCAGCATACCCTCTGCTAAATCAGGGAATAACGGTTGGGACAAGCCATCGTTTCCAGCAGCCATACCAAACAGAGAAGAAATAACAGTTCCAAAAACGCAAACTGAAAACACACACAGTTGCTGGAAGCAAAAATAGTTCATAGTCAATCCGTTAAAAAGTTTAATCCTTAGGCAAAATCTTTAAATAAATCCAGTAGGCATATAAGCACTTTCGTTTTAAAACTTTTAAAACTTCATCAGATACAAAATGAATTAATTGTCAAGCCATTTAAATAAATTTCATCAGTCATATGACTTTTCAAAATCCCAAAATTTAAAATAATACAACCCTTACTGAACACGTCCCTCTATGTATACTCAAAATTAATTACAAGTTACCTGTTTAAATAAATGCATACTGTGTCATGTTGTTTTAAAATGATACTAATGATAATATTAAATACTAAATTCATGTAAATACCATAAATTACATTCCTATCATACATATATTATTATGAACATATGTTTTATTAAAGATGTCAATTAATTTTTTATATATGTAGCTACCTCATCTTTCCCAAGCCTTTAAGGCCAAAGGCCAATTAGTAAGGGCGGCTAGAATGAATACATTGGATATGGATTATGATAAAGAAAAGGATATTTTAACAGGCATGTTAACTAGGAGAGGTTATCCATATGGATTGCTATATGAGCTAACTGCAGAAGTTACATCCAAAAGAAATTTAGGGTTTTATCAACCTGTTCTAACGGGGAATCTACAAAGTGATGTAATACTTAGCCCCAATGGTAACTATAACAATAATAGAAGATATAATAATGCATTTATCACAACTTTTAATGAAGCTAGTGGTAGCATTAGATGGATTATGAACAAGAATTGGAAAGTGTTTCATGAACACTTAAATATAATTAATGGCATTGGGGTAGCACCTATCATTATTTATAGAAGGGGCTGTAATATCAAAAATATGGTGGAAGCAAAAAGGAAAAATATATGCTTTTCAAACACTAAGATGACTAAATGTGGCAGATGTAATTACTGCAAGTATATACTTGAGGGGACCCATGTTAATATAAGGGGAAGGAGACTGAATATATAAGGAAAATATAATTGTGACACCATATGAATAATTTACGTAGCAAAATGCCAGGGATGTGAAGGATTTTATGTCGGAAAAACTGAACGTAAGCTCCATATTTGAATTTTTGAACATTTATATGAAATCAAAAAAGAAAAAACTACTAATGCTTTGTTTAGACAGCTTAATGAACACCCTGAGCACAACTTCAAATTCAGTATTCTGGAAAGGGTGGAGAAAGAAAAAAGGCGGGGGTCCTGGACAGTAATTTTAGAACAGCATGAATTAAAATGGCCGCTACATCTAGAAGCATATAGGTATCCAGGATTAAATGACCATGTCAGTATAGCGCCTATTTTGAAATTCAAGGCTTGGGAAAGATGAGGTAGCTACATATATAAAAAAATTCATTGACATCTTTAATAAAAGATATGTTCTTAATATATACATGATAGGAATGTAATTTATGGTATTTACATGAATTTAGTATTTAATATTATCATTAGTATCATTTTAAAACAACATGGCACAGTATGCATTTATTTAAACAGGTAACTTGTAATGAATTTTGAGTGTACATAGAGGGACGTGTTCACTAAGGGTTGTATTAATTTAAATTTGGGGATTTTGAAAAGTCATATGTTCAAAGCCATCTTAGTTTAGCCAAAGCCATACTGCATTTCAGTGAGAGGGATTGTTTATGGTCATTGGCTGATTGAGGTTACCTGGACTACGGCTTGGAGTAAGCACCGCATTGGTTCTTTTGAGTTTTTTTTTAAGTTTTCAGGTTTCAACTTTCTGTTACCTAAAAAGTTAACTTGTGAGTGTTTCTGCCATTTCACACTGAGCTAATCGGAGGAAGGGCACTGAGCAAATGCAGATCTGTAATATATATAGCATTAAGTATCCTGTTTTTTGCTTATTTTTACAAGTTATTTATAGCAATTTTATTGTCTGCCGCATACTTTTCTAGCTAGTTTCACTGTGTGTGCGGTATTAACTGGAAATTGTCTATATTTATTAAGCATCTGTTTGGGTTTTATGTTCTGATTTCCTGCCAAGGAGTGTATCATATAACTTGTTTGCAGTTAAATGCTGTCTCTAGAGTCTCCTTGCTCCTTTATCTGTTTAAACTTTTCATTTAAAGGCTCACTGCTGCTTTTCTGTTGTGAGAAACATTTCTGCAGTTTTTTTCTACCTAAATAATGTGGGTATTTGTAGCATTGTCCATATTCCGGCATGTGTTTTGGGCCTAGTTGTTAGTGAAGGCTGTGTGTCTGAGCATATGTTCAAGGCCATCTTAGTTTAGCCAAAGCCATACTGCATTTCAGTGGATGGGGATTGTTTATGGTCATTGGCTGATTGGGGTTACCTGGACTACGGCTTGGAGTAAGCACCTCATTGGTTCTTTCAAGCTTTTTTTAAAGTTGGTTCAGGTTTCAACTTTCTGTTACCTAAGTAGTTAACTTGTGAGTGTTTCTGCCATTTTACACCGAGCTAATCGGAGGAAGGGCACTGAGCAAACTCGAATCTGTAATATATAACATTTAGTATTCTGTTTTTGCTTATTTTTACGAGTTATTTATAGCACTTTTATTGTCTGCTGCATATTTTTCTAGATAGTTTCACTGTGTGTGAGGTATTAACTGTAAATTGTTTACATTTATTAAACATATGTTTGGGTTTTTTGTTCTGATTTCCTGCCAAGGAGTATATCATATTGTTTCCCACCCTCCCTCCGTATTGGTATTGTGTTGTTATACTTGGTGGCTTTGCAGTTGCCCACCCCTACTGTAAATTTGATCTGGGACACTACTCCCAGTCTAGTGTCATTACCTCATTCTACCTAATCCAGGGAGAACATTTGAGAAGGCCAACTCATTTAGTTTCTGCTCCTCCTTTCCCCTTTCCAGTTTACAAAAAAAAATCTCTAAGCTTGTTTTCTGCCTGTCCTGTAAGTAGTCTAGCCCAGATACAGATTTGCTATATCCAGGACTGTTTGTAAGCTTCTGAGCCCGCAAGCCTTTCTGTGTTGAAGGGAAGCCTTCTAGCTTAATTTTGTTCCTTAGAACTAGCCAGTTGTTTTAGTTTAGCACTCAAATTTGTTTTTTTGAGCTCAACACTTGTTCAGAACTCATTGTAAGCACTAAATAAGCTACAAATTACTACAACAATCACCTTTCCTCACTTCTCTAGAGGAAAACAGTTTTTAGCACTTAATAAATAAGCACCTATCCAGGCATGTCTAAGGGTCAGCTCCCAGTGTTTTCTCCTGTCTACCTGATGAATTTGGGCATCTTGGGGCAATGCAGCAATTGCCTCATGTACACAGACAACCCTCTCCTCCTACCACCCAACACTACATCCTCTGAGAGATGCACTTATATAGCCAAACTGGAAGCAAAGCTCTTTTCACCCAAGACTGGACTAGATAATCAAGAGGAGAAGGTAAACATTTGTACCACACCACACTCATCACATAGTCCCTCAAAACCTGCACCACCAAAACACACACATAGAAACACAAAATACACACCTACATTCACAGAGGCTCTCAATAAAAATCTGCCCAAGCAAAAGGGACCACCAAAGCAGAAATGCAAGCAACTTCCACCTCCCAACACAACCCAAATGACACATAGCCCACAAACTCAGTGTGCCACTTATCCACCGCGCATAAGACATAACAACATACCCAACACTCTAGTCATAGGTGACTCTATAGTCAGGCACACTAGCATTCCACTTACCAGGCTAAACAAGGAGAAGGTTACTGTCAGCTGTCTGTCGGGTGCCAGGATCTACCATATACGTGAAGCCCTCAGGTCACTCCACAACAAGTACAAATATGACTCTGCTTTGTCCATGTTGGTGTGAATGACCTGAGATGTACTTCCCTGGACTACATGAAAAGAGACATGGAGGATCTGTCCAATCTTGTAGCCCAGGCAGGTATGGCCCTAGATCTGAGTAGCATCCTGCTATCACCCAGAATGTTACCACAGTACAAGGACAAAATGACTGACTTCAACAATTGGCTAAGCTTTTGGTGTAATTCTAAGGGGATCCAGTATCTGGCTTCATGGGATGACATGATCAACAAACCACGATGCTTTGTCAGAGATGGCCTGCACCTGTCGCCCTTGGGATTCCAGATACTGGCTAAGGCTTTTGCCACCCCTATAGTGCCTTTTTTTAGGCAAGGTTCAAATGACAAATTCACCACCATAACAGGTACAAGCAAGCAAAATCTGAGGTAATGCTACTCGATGCTAGAAGTCTAAACCTCAAAATGCACTCACTCGAGGCACTCCTTAAAATGGAGAACATCGACATCTGTGCAGTGACAGATACCTGGTTTAAGACTCCAGAGAGCACCCCTGCATTATCAGGCTATAATTCATACCACACCTTTCAGCCACCTAACCTAGTCTGGAACACTAAGGGCGGAGGCGTGTCCATATTCATTAAGGATATCCACACCTCCAGGCTAGTTGCTCAGCATAATGCATCCGAGATTATACAAGTGCAACTAACTCTGGGCAAGACCACAATCCAAACTGTAGCTTACTACAGATCCCCCAACATGCCCCAGGATTCTCACTCCTTATTTCTTGATACACTGGAAAATATTAGGGTACAACCTAACACCCTAATAATGGACAATTTCAACTACCCCACCATTAACTGGGAAAACTACTCATGTACCAATTCTTGTGCTCACGTCTTCTGGAATTCATAAATTCCAATGCCTTGGATCAACTTATCCACACCCCCACCAGGGGCAGCAATATCCTAGACCTGGTCGTTACCAACATGGGCAACCAGTGTTCCACACTAGAGGCCAATTCCTCGTTGGTCAGATCCGACCACAAGCTAATCACCCTAGACATCCACATCCCACCCCCCATTAGGGAAACCACCGTAAAAAAAATTCTCCAAAGCCAACTTCATGCTTCTTAAGACAGAAGTGGAAAATTCACAACACCCATGCTGATGGACAATAGAGGTACGACTGCAAAATCCTACACAAATGCACTTTATAAGCACTTACACAAGTGCATGGATCATGCAATCCCTAACAGAAACAAGATGCTATCCTCCAAAAAAAGGAAGCCAGTCTGGTGGTCCCCTGCCATAAACAAACTTTACAACAGACAAAAGAAAGTGTTGCAAAAGAGAGTAAAATCCCATGATTGGAGGAACTCCCTGGTCAGCCTCAGTAAGAAGCTGAGATTCCTCATAAAATCCTCCAAAGCCAGTTACGAAAACAAAATCGCCATTGATTCTAAAGACAACCACAAAGCATTCTATAGCTATGTCAAGAATCTCAATGGCAACACTCATATCTGCTCTGAGTTACAGCACAATGGCACTAAATATACAGAACCAACTGATATTGCCAACATCATGGCAGATAGGTTCAGTGCTAACTTTACACCCCTCTCATCCCCTAAAGGGCCCATCTCTATACCGGAAGAATGCAAAGTTCCTGTAATCATGGCTGCACAGGTAAAAAAACACACTCTCCAAAGCCAAGAACACAGCATCTATGGGACTTGACAACATTCCAGGCTGCGTTCTACACAAACTACAGAACGAACTGGCACCCACCTAAGTACCATGTTCAATCATAGCCTCACCTCAGGCTTTGTTCTCACTGAATGACGCACAGCAATGGTTTTCCCACTCCACAAAGGGGGAGCCACCATGGACTCCGGGAACTACCACCCCATTAGCCTGATGAGCCTGGTCTGCAAGGCTATGGAACGTATCTTCATGGAACTTATAAACAATGACATTGGTAATCTCCAAACTCTGGACCCCAACCAGTTCAGGTTTGTAAAAGGCAGATCGTGTCTCCGAAACCTGACAGACTTCTTTAAAGTGGTCACCAAAGCCGTAGATGAGGATAAGGTGGTTCACACAGCCTATCTAGATCTCGCCAAGGCTTTCGACACCAACCCACACTCTGGAATTATAGATAAAGTCACTAAACTAGGTATAAATCCCTATGTCACAAGATGGGTTGCCAACTGGCTCACTGACAGAACCCACACTGTGAAAGTAGCAGACTCCAAATCCAACTTCAGACCAGTGACAAGTGGAGTACCACAAGGTTCAGTCCTGGGACCTCTCCTGTTTGGTATCTACTTCTCTGAAGTACAGGCTAACACAGAAGGTCTTTGGCTAATGAAGTTCGCAGATGACTGCAAACTAGGAGCCATAATCAAAACTCCTAACGATGTGGACATCCTACAAAAGGGCCTCACTGAGACAGATGCCTGGTGTCAAAGCCATGGCCTCAAGCTCAATGCCAAAAAGTGCATTGTCATCCCTTTTGGTAAAAACTCTGTACCCATGAACTACCACATAGGTGGTAGTCTACTTAACACTGAAAGTGTGATAAGAGACCTTGGGACACAGGTGAACAGTAGTCTCTCCTTTGATAATCACATTGCCACAGTACTCAGGAAATCCTTCTACATGGCACACCTCATCACAAAAGGTTTCTCATCCAGGAAAAAAGAGGTCATGGTCATTGTTCCCCTCTACTCATCACTCATTAGACCCATAATAGAGTACAATGCCCCTTTTGGTATGTACCACACAAGACATCTACAACAACTGGAAAGGCCACAGAAATACCTTACAAACAGGATTACCGGCCTCAAACAGATGCCCTATGCAGACCATCTCAAAAAACTCCAGCTTTACTCCATCGCATATCACCTACTCAGAGGTGATCTCTGCCTAACATACAAAGCTATGTTAAACCCAGAGCTGTTGGACATGCTCCACTTAAAGAAATCCCAATCCCTCCGAGCTACATGCTCTAGGGACCTAAACCTTGTCACCACAATAAACAGAACATGCTGGAGGGATAGATTCCTGTCTCAGAGACTTCCCATACTCTGGAACAAACTACCTATCTATATCAAACAAAACTCCTCATTAGCACTCTTCAAGAAGAATCTTGATGATTGGATGGGAGACAGAAAATTCACCCCAGGGAACACTTCTGTGGCACTGCTCCACAGGTCTTGGGTGGCGAAAGCCAGGGTATCTTTTGGCTAGGCTTATATAGGCCCTAGTGCCAATAGCCTAGTACTTACCTATGAACCTATGAACCTATGATGAAGTTTATTTAAATGGATTGACAATTAATTCATTTTGTATCTGATGAAGTTTTAAAAGCTTTAAAACGAAAGCGCTTATATGCTTACTCAATTTATTTAAAGATTTTGTCTAAGGATTTAACTTTTTAATGGATTGGCTACAAACTGTTTTTGCTTCCACCAACTGTGTGATTTTTTCAGTTTGTATTTTTGGAACTGTCATTTCTTCTCCATTTGGTATGGCTGCTGGAAACTACGGTTTGTCCCAGCCATTATTCCCTGATTCAGCAGAGGGTATGCTGAGGTGTCTGAAATCACCGTACTGCAGCAAACGGTCGGTAACCTGACATCATTAGTGCAGCAACTATCCCAGTGTTTGAACAATACACCCTTACAAACGTCCATCTGGTAATCTTGCTGGGGCTAACCAGGCTAATAATGTGCGAGGGAGTCAGCAAACTACCAATGAACAGGCCAATACATCAAATGTAAGTAGTAATGTGGATAGTTTTGGTAGTACAACACCAGCAGGTAATAGCAATTATGGTTTTAATGCATGGAATACAATTCCTAACATTAGTGAATGGATCCAGAAGGGTGCTGGATTCATGAATTAAAACTGTTTCTTGGATACCTCAGAAGTTTCATGGAGATTAGAGCTGCTTGATCAGATGCTATTCAAGCTTAAGAAACTGCAGCTAGAGAATCATTATTTGGTTGAAAATATCAAAATGAACAGAGTGCCGAAGGGCTTTAGACAGTGGAGGTACCCTACCGGGACAGAAATTAATTCACCCCTGCATAAAGACCTTATTGCCCTTTTCGATAAGCAAGGATGTGAATTTATGGAACTTATTGTTCATCACAAGACTAAGTTAACTGACAAACTAGTGGTGGAGGTAATTGGATTAAATGAGAGCATTGTCAGTGACAAATCTTACCCAGACTATTAAATGGAACATGGGCATGTTTTCTGCAGTATCGAGCAGAGTATTGCAAAGACCAAGGGGTATAAAATGAAGAAATATGAACATGACAGGAGGGACTACGAAATGGGTAAGGCTTACCCCCCACCACCGGTTTCTCAAACATGGTATGGATTCAATGAACATCAGAGAACTGAGGAAACAGGGCCATTACTTGACAATCATAGTAATATGGAGTATGAGGGGAACACTGATGATGCCCACTGGCAAAACAATGATTTTTCACCTAATAATCCCAATTACCAACAGGATTTTACACAACCCAGGAGATCGAAACGACTACAGAATCAGCAAAAGAGGTACAACAACAGGAAGAACTATACAAAGGGCCCACACCAGAGCAATGGGACTACTTACTATCAAGGCAATGCACCACCATATCGAGGGAGGAGAATCTGAGTAGCTGCTGAGATGAGACTATATTAACCTACAGGATGGAAACCGATTCAGAAACTTCCAGGATGGAAGGTTCAGTCATTGTATATAATGAGGAGAAGGACTTTAAACTATATAACTATACTAAACTTTGTATAGGGACTGACATGGCTGACTTTTTTGCTAAATGTATGAATTTTGTACCTAAAAATGAAGTCAATTTAACTAATGTATTAATTGATCTAAAATTATATATACGTAAATTGAATTTCCAATTGCTATTTAATCAAGATAATAGTACTAATGTTTATGAAACACTAAGAATAAGTAGTTTATATAATCCAGCGGTGCATCCCACCCTGGGTATGTTTGAAAAAAATGTGTGAAATCGATTTACGGGCAAATTATGAGAATAAAAAAAGAAAGAAAAATGACAACAAAGATAAGGGAGATGAAATTATGGATTTCATACCTTTCAATGAGTTATGAGTTATGAAACCCGATAAGAGCAGGGGAATTGTAGTTATGAAACAGGACGTGTATAAGAATAATATTAGAAGGATGTTACAAGGGGAAACGTATGAAAGAAGTAGTAGATCAGAACTAAACAGCACATATATAAAAGTGACAAACCAAATTTGAGATATGTTTATAGAGAGAAGAATAAACATGGATGAATTTAAATATTTAAATGTCATGTCACCCAGAATCCCTACAATTTATGGAGTGCCCAAAATTCATAAGTCCATCACGCTTCCACCTATGAGACCGATAGTGGACAGTAGGGGCTCCATTATGGTTCGATGTGCACAGTATATCGATGCTAAATGTAAGCATTATTTAGCACAGAAACAATATTTATGTAGGGATTCTTGGGATTTTTTGGCAAAAATTAACAATGTTACAATTGAGAGTAGGGATATTATGACTACAACTGATGTAAAGGATTTATATACCATCATTCCACACTGTATTGCCTTAGAATGGACAAGGAAATGCTTGGAGAATAAAAAAAATGGATCAAATAACAGTCAATAACATTATAGAACTATTAGAAATAGTTCTCACCAACAATTTCATATATTCTGAAGAAGATATTTATAAACAAAAGAATGTAGTTGCTATGGCTTCCCTGGTGGAGTCATTTTTGGAAAACATAGTCATGTTGGAATGGGAACGGAGGTTTATACACAATGGCATTCATGTAGGAAATATCAAATTGTATTTGCGCTATTTGGATGATATTTTCCGTATTAGGGGAAATGATGAGACTACTCTTCAAAATTTTATACAATATATTAATGAAAGTACAGAATTCCTCAAATTTACATGTCAGTATGATAAAAACAAGATGTCATTATTGGATGTAATGCTTAGGAAAAATCATGAATTGGGTGAATATGTAACTAGTCTATACAGAAAACCCACCTACTCTATTCTAGCTGCCATCCATTCAAACAAAAAAGAGCAGTGGCAAAAGGCCAATTGGTAAGGGCGGCTAGAATGAATATGTTGAATATGGATTATTATAAAGAAGTGGATATTTTAACAGGCATGTTAACTGGGAGAGGTTATCCATCTTGATTGCTATATGAGCTAACTGCAGAAGTTACATCCAAAAGAAATAAATATCAACCTATTCTAATGGGGAATCTACAAAGTGATGTAATATTTAGCCCCAATGGTAACTATAACAATAATAGAAGATATAATAATGCATTTATCACAACTTTTAATGAAGCTAGTGGTAACATTAGATGGATTATGAATAAGAATTGGAAAGTGTTTCATGAACACTTAAATATAATTAATGGCATTGGGGAAGCACCTATCATTATTTATAGAAGGGGTTGTAATATCAAAAATATGGTGGAAGCAAAAAGGAAAAATATATGCTTTTCAAACACTAAGATGACTAAATGTGGCAGATGTAATTACTGCAAGTATATACTTGAGGGGACCCATGTTACTATAAGAGGAAGGAGATAATATGAAAGGAAAATATAATTGCGACACTGTAGGAATAATTTATGTAGCGAAATGCCAGGGATGTGAAGGATTTTCCCCAGGATTCATGAAGCTTGCGCCAGGAGCAGGAGTAGCGTAGGCGGAATAATGCCAAATATGGCCGTCGAGCGATTCAGGTACGATCCAATACCACGTGCAATACCGGCGTACGCCAGAACTGCGCAGCACTCGGCATAGGTATGCTAATCACCCCATGCGCAGTGTCGCACCATGCAAATGAAGGCATATAGCGATTCATGAAGTGGTGCAGGTGTAGTGTAAGGCCACGGAAATGTAAACCAAAAAACACGGTTTACATTTTCCCAAACAGAACATCTGAGCTATGGAAGCGGACCAGACTCATGTATTACAAAGTTAACATATGCCAATAGTGAAATACACAGCCAATGGCATAAGAAAGGATGCACAACACCTAAAAAACAACTTTAATGTCATGTCCACAGTAATGCAAAGTACAACCGCAGGGCATGTGTGCGCAAACTGGAACATAAAGAAAATATATAAAAATGTCATAAAATCGCAATGTAATACAAATCAGGTGTACACCATAATACACAATGGTAGGCATGGAACACCACAACCAAGGTGCAAGGGTTGCTAAGGGCCTGTGACAGTGTTCGGCGCGGTAACTATGAATTAGTAGTCAATGCCATGCAAATGAGGCAGATAATACTGAATCGCAAATGTCCCGCCGGATGAAGGTTGAACCATACGGCGCAGCGTTATAACACCGAAGAGTGGCTCAGAGGAGATACATGACATCAGCAGAGGGGTGTGCCACCGTAGCAGTAAGCACATTGGAGCAATGCAAATCTGGCCTAGCCATTGCTAAGCAAAGCTGCAGGACAGGGGTGGGGAGGAAGGTATAGAATCGTTTAGTTGAGAGCACACATGCTGCCCAAAAGCGCATGTGTACGGGGATGAAAATGTGCCCGAAACCCAGTAAGCGGATGCACGCGGCATGAACAATAGCACAAACAGGAAGGTCAGGGGAAGAAAAGAAGGAAATGCCGAAATAGGGTAATTGGCATACTAATGAGCAAAAAAACACCAATCAACTCACGGCGGCCAATCGACGGCAGCTGTCAAGTCTGCTTGCAGAAACCTGCAAAGCAGGATAGGGGAGGCATTGGAATGCAAAGAAAGGAGGGGAGGCATTGGATTGCAAAGATAGGAGATCTGTCATAGCAGAGCAAAGCAAATCGACAGTAGACCAGCAATAGCACACATTACGCAAGATACGCCAGGTCTAGGAAAGTACAAATTAAAGCAGGCTGCCGTATGCATGCCAGAAAATGGTAGGTGGAATGTGCAGAAATGTAAAGGGAAGGTCAAGAGGTAATCCACGGCAGCCAAATGTAATTCAACACCAAAGGCACCACAATAGTAGTTCCGGTAGTAAAACACATAAGATATCCTGTAGCTATGATCGTACATACACACCCTATGACATCATCGGTGTTCACAGCACAATAGTATAAAGTGTGAAAGCACCCTACACACACCTGTGAATTCCCAAACACTGCACCATAGGTGTAAACACACGGGGAACTTTTAAAATGTACATGTTGGGAGCTGCCATAGCTGTGATTCATCAGCATGTGTTAGAGACTGACGGTGTTGTGGAGGATGATGCCGACAACCACCGCAGGCCCGGAGGAGGAGAAGAGTGTTCAAACCAAGGGTAACCTACCAGGGGCTACATGATCTGGAGATAGTAGAGTGTTACAGGGTGGACAGGGACATCTTACAGCAAATAGTGGAGCTGTGCCGGCCACGCCTGAGAACCAGAAATAACAGAGGGGAACCCATCCCAGTGGACACGAAGGTATGTGTAAGCATGCGAATACTAGCCACAGGTACCTTTCAAAGGCCAACTGGAGATATAATGGGGATCTCACAGGCATCAGCATCCAGGGTACTACACCAGTTCCTGGATGCCATGTTACCACATGCCAATGAGCATATATACTTCCCCCGAACTCAGGAGGAGTTGGCCAGCAATATGCGTCACTTCCACCGTGGGGCACACTACCCGGAGGTACTGGGTGCGATAGACTGCACGCACATACAAATCAAGTCACCACCCGGTGAGCATGGTAGGCACTACATAAACCGCAAGGGATTCCACTCCATCAACTGCCAGGTCATGTGCAATGCCCAGGGCATAATCATGGATGTGTGTGCTGGCAGCCCTGGAAGCTACCATGACTCCCATATCTGGCATGCCTCACAGCTGTATCAGGTATTTGTCAGGGGGGACATCCCACATGGCCACCTTGTGGGGGATGCTGGCTATGCACTGGAGCCGTGGATGATGACTCCCATCAGAAATGCACACACACCCATGCAAGAACACCATAATGAGGCAC
Source organism: Protopterus annectens (assembly GCF_019279795.1). Taxonomy (NCBI): domain Eukaryota; kingdom Metazoa; phylum Chordata; order Ceratodontiformes; family Protopteridae; genus Protopterus; species Protopterus annectens. Next base: position 1,386,623,572 of record NC_056739.1, read on the forward strand.
ACGCACAAACCAGAATCATCATAGAGCATGTGTTCGGGATGCTGAAATCACGGTTCCAGTGCTTGGACACATCTGGTGGAGCCTTGCAGTACTCTCCAGGCACGTGTGCCCACATCATCATAGTATGTGCCATGCTACATAATATGATCCTGCGGAAACAGCTGCAGCAGGGACAAAATGGTGAAGGCCCTCATAGCCCACCGCATTTGCCAAGGCCATCACAGGCACAGAGGGATTCAGACCATGAACACACTGTGCCAGCCCCAGTAGGCAGACGGAGGCATGCCCAATATGCCTATGCCTTGGCAAAGAGGGAACGTATAGCACATACGCTGACAGTGTAGGCCCCTACGGACTGACACACCTCTCCACCTGCACACACAGTAAAATGGATGGCACACAAGCACGACCACCTGTAAATTGTAATGTATAGGTGGCCCACTGTGTGAATCCTACACAGGCAGCCCACAAACATTGTACACACAACAGCTATTGGAACACGGAATGTCAACACCTGAATAGTACATGCGCCTATCAGCATATGTTGGTGCTGTGTGTATAGGTTCCCAGGTACATCGGTGGGTACATGGCCGATTGTCAGAGGCCATACACCAAACGGGGCAAACAGTGTCCACTGTCGCCACAACATTGAGTAACCAACTGTCACGTTGAGGAGCAGAGGCAATCGTGGGAACACATGTGTTTAAGCACTGTTCTGCAGACACTCAGCATGGAGTCCCTGCTGTGTTAATGAGGGGCTCCACATAATATAATCATGGATGTTGTGTCAAGGCATGGGGTGTACCCATGACAGGTATTAGTCACCCCAGCATGCTCCACCCACGGTCGTTTGAAGGTGTAGCACAGTATCGTGTGTGGCTCACTGTGATATACATACCCAATGCCGGAGCACATACAGTAAATATCACATGGACATACCATTAACTGAACTCATCAATATGTAAACTAACTGAGTTACCCATGTGACTGTAGTATGGAGTAACAGCTGTAGTGTACTCCATGTACAAAATGACATAACACGTGTACAAATCCCAGATGGCCATATGTTAAATGCAGTGACCGTCGTGCATGTTCCCGGTCCCACGTCCTGCAAGGGATGTAACGTAATCCCGAAGGCACGAGTAATGCATGTCGGATGCAGGTCATCAGATCATATGTTTAGCACATGTTACCAGGAATATGCATTGCCCACTGCTGGTAAGCGACGTTTAAATATGACTATATGGATATGCGCAAAACAGGGATAAGCTACTCCGAATATCGCGCAGATCACGGTGAATGATGTCCAGAACAGGTGAAACCAGCATTATTTACCCCTGTACTAATAGCGCCTGCTCTGAAGGGTAAAATGACCACTGCCAGGTGTAGAACACGCAATCATGTATAGAATCACCTAACACTATTGCTAGGCAAGATGTACCTATGGTAGGGTTGCCACCTCTTCAAAGTACTAATGTGGGACATACGTCAGATGTCTGCAGGCTGACATATACACCCAGCCAGTACGGAAAGCAGAACTGCACTGTTTTGCCTAGATTAAAGCTCATTCTTGTAATGTTTACTTACTTATTCTGTTTGTTGGTTCAGATACAGAATAACTGTTTTATGCGATTATTACATAAACTATAGGAAATAAGTATGTTCTAAAATCACAGGACATTTGCCATGTTTACAAATATTTTGCAGGGCACAACTGCACAAAGAGGGACTGTCCCTCGCAGAGTGGGACAGCTGGCAACCCTAACCTATGGCAGGTGTGTAATGTGACAGGTACATACACAAACGTGCGGAGTCCAGGAAATAGTATACACCAACAAGTACACAATGAAAGGTGTAGCTTGCCTGTCACTTTCCCCATCAGATATATATATATATATATATATATATATATATATATATATATATGTACACATATATACATATATATAATACAGATAGAAAGGGCGATAGAGTGATATATGTTGATATATACGGATTCAGCGATATCTGCAAATATATATAGATAGGTCAATGACATTCATAATACCTTGAAGGTATAAATACTTAGGATACCGCCAACTATGGAATGTGTAACATACCGACATGCGTAACCACGAGGCTGAAAGACCAAAAGAGAACAGTACAACCGCGAGTAATAGTATGATGATATGAATGGATAATTCGTTACCGCTGCGGTCCACGTAGGTACTGTGTTCAACTGTGTGTGTGAGTGCCGTAGTCTGTGTATGTGTGTGTTGAGGGTGCCGTGTGCGTCCCCATGTGACTGTAATGTGTGTGTGTGTTCGCATCATGTGTCTGCTAGTGCCAACTTGGAGGTAGATGATTATGGTAGGTGTGGGTATAGCTAGCCGTAGGCATACGGTCATCACCTGTCCCACATTAGGAGGGACACCCCCTCCCTGGGCAGGTGTGTCCTGACATAAAACATTACAAAGGGCAAATGTCCGAGATCGTAGGACATTAATATGTCCCATACATAATGTAATAGTTGCATTAAATAGTTATGCCTATATGTAAGAAACGTGAATATTACATGCAATATGATAAGTAGCCAAAGTCCAACAACAATAGGTATGTATTGAGGATAAAAGTATGTGTTATCCTGTGTACTGACCGTGGCTATGTGTTGGCCTGTAAACACCACTGTGTGTCCCGCAAGTGTCCAACAATGGCCATATGAAAAGGTGTCAACCCATGGCAAAGAGGTACTGTTACCAACACAATCACAATGACTGCAAATATCTGGGACAGAAATACACGGGATAGCTGTCATGTAGACATATCCCTTTACATATCGCTGCAATTCCGGAGGTATGGAAGTATCAACCTCACCTGCATACTATATAGAAACCAATTGACAACGGCCCAATGTACAATCCCGTAACATAAGTCTACTAACTGATAGCTCTTTAATAAGGGACGGAGCCCACAAACATATATATGGAATATGTAGAAATGCAAGCCCCACAAACCTGTATATGGTACGTACACCCACCGACATCTCCCACACTAGAAACTATAGCAATACAGACTGTAATAACAGCACAAACATCCAGTCAGTCAATTACAACTGCAGAACCGTCGACATACCTTGTGAGAGACACAATTAAAGGCACCATGCAAAATTGCAGCCATTGTATAATGGAACAAACGGCGATGTTACAGGTTTTGTTTGCAATAGTCCGTTAACAGACGTTGGGATGACAGGTACACCCACATGTTGAACCACATACTCTAGCTGTCACACACAATCCACGGGGGACATGAATCCAAAGTATACTTGTCTCTATGCATAGCAGTTGCAATTACACATAACAAAATGCAATACAGGCCGTGTCCCCGACGGTAGGGCAAATGGTCAACGCCCAAGTGGAGAAGTCAATTATAACCCACTGTTGCCACGTAATTGGTGAATGTAGTAGCTGCAAAGCTGATATGCAAGTAATTAGTCACTCAGAATCACCAATAGGCGGCAGGAAACCACATGTTACAGGTATCGACGTATATAAGGAAGACTTGCCAGACATTCAAACCGTATGCTCATACAAAATACCCATGTAAGCAGTGTGAGAGAGATAGAGATGAAAGTACATAACGATAACAAGGTATGTAGAACACTCGGTATGTAAGTATATGTATAGCATGTTTTGTATTAATTATTTACTGTATGTATAGCTCGTTTTGCATTAATTAAAAGTGTCCGCAATGCATAATGTGGGAAAAGGTATTTATGTAGTGATGTCTTCCTGAGCATACTTAAGCTTGTAGAAACTGTGCATCCAGCTGTGGGCCACAAGGTACACATCATGGACACCACAAAGGATGCTACATGAGGGCTTTAAACAGAACAATTACATACAACCTGCCATCAGTGGTAGGGTATGTCCAACAAGTACGTGCCATAGCCGGGGATAGTATATGTTGATATACTGTCACAGTAGGCATGTGTATGGGCATATAATGACAATGACATGTCTAAGGTGGTCCCGCTGTGCAAGTATGCTTTGCATTACGGGATACTATGTAAAATATGTGTAATGTATAGTATTGTAGGTAGATATGTCAGATATTCTACACAGCATAACAGGCATATCATGCATACCACAGGTATCGTCTATTGGCATGTACAATAACAGGATACATATGGCTTGTAGGCATGGGACATTGTAATAGCATGATAGCTAATCTAAATGGAAGGGCTACCAAGTAACCATGCACAAAGGACATGTAATAGCTTCACAGGTTCATAGTGGGGTACTATGCAGTCTGGCAAGTCTATGTGTAAGCACAACCACAGTGTTCACACCAGTGGCACCTCTCTAGGGTAGTGTCCTGTGATCAGCAGAGCCATGTGTTACCTGCACCTCTGCACAGTACAGCCACTGCAGTGATCCCTGGCATACATGTGTGTCCCAAACACCAAGGGAGGTATCACATGAACAGTGCTACTGAGTGCCCATGCGTGATGTACATAGGAGTCATGTTCCAAAGCATGGTGAGTGTCCGGTTTGGGAATGTAACCCTCAAGCACATCCCACTCATTGTTGCGTGTGTGCACATATCCATGAGCATGTTGCTCACAGTGGCATCTGCGTATGACGCGTATGTGGAGTATATCCATTAATATTGTTGTGGACATGGGCCCTGTCTGTTCAGCAGAGGTCACCCCTGAGTATGTAGTATGCAAATGTGTACAGACGTGGTGTCCATAGTTCAGCCGCATACCTTAGCTGTCAGAGCTCAATAAACGTCATGGCGTGTTAATGTTGTGGTATGTAAATCTGTAGCTGTTGTGTAAGGTACACCCTAAATGCGGTGGTGTACCCTTGAATGTGTGTAGAAGTCTTGAGTTCAGAGGTACAATGGGTGCCTATGTAGCAGCTACACACCCAGTACAGATAAGTGTGGCCATGTAGAAGGATATCCATGCCACAGTGGTAATACGGTAATCACAGGAGTGGGTGTGACACACATGTGTACTACAAACATGTACAATGTGACACATATGTAGGGGACTTCCACCTATGTGATAGTGGGTGAATGGTGTAATGCAAAGGTGATTTCCATGGACCTTGTGTCATGCAGCTTGAGGCCATGATATTCATATCAGGTATCTGTCACTGTGACACCCATATGGATGGAGTCAGTATCAGCTGGTGGATTAGTCATGGCGCTTTGTATGCAGGGGTTTGTAAAGCTAGGCAGGGAAAGTCCCTCTGTGCTAGTCTGTACCTCAGGGAAACATATACTGAACACGAGGGGCCCTATGACTGAGGACTGTGGTATGCCAAATGTAACTGAAATGCAGTAGGTACTATGGTATGCTACCCTCATTGTGTGTCCTGTCCATGAGCCACATTGCATAACATCCTGAGACATAGGGTACGATGTGCAGGTGGATGTGTATGTTGTCAATACCAGAATGGAGAACGGTGCTGAGAGGCAATGAGAGGACAATGTAGGATGTGTGGACTCCCGTACCATCATCAACTACCCTGGTAACTGTATGAAAGGAGTCCACCAGGTGTAGGGGCCATGCTCTGGCCATAACAAGTCCAACCCAGGTGGCATCAAAGGACCGGAGCCCAACAATGTCTCTGTGAATGACGTCCTTGATGATGTGCCCCATAGCCATGCAGAACAGTCCAGTCAGGTGTGTAGGACTATAGTCCCACTCGCGCATTGTGGTGCCACCTGTGTGGAGTGTGATGAATGTTGCTGTGTGCCATTCAGGGGCCACAATGTCTGATACAAGGCTATTACTGAATATGGTGGCCTAGTGGGGAGACATGTCGTTCAGAGGTTTGTGGACATCACGGCCTGGGACTTTGGAAGGTGACATGGGGCCAGTGTCCCAGGACATATAGAGTGCAGGTTAGTACTGTGTAGGTGTGACCGCAGGGACACAGCAATGTTCCTGCATGGATTGTGGCCCTGTAGTGAGTGAGAGGGTGTAATGTTAGCACTGAATCCATCCACCAGCATGTTGCCAACATCACCTGGGTCTGTAATGTTCCTGAGTGACTGTTGTATGTGAGAGCAGATGTGGGTATTGCCAGTGACTACTGACATACCACCATAATGCCTTGTGGTACACCCCGGAATGTGTCGCAGTAATTTGTTTACGTAGCTAGTCATGGAGTATGTGATGAGGGATCCCGTGGCCCTACTGAGGCTGACCAGTGAGCTACCCCACCCATGGGATTGTACACCACTGTGCAACAGCCTCCACCTGTTGTTGTACATTATGTCCATGGAACTTGACCACCAGAGTGGCGTCTGTTAACTGGTGTGTGCCATCATGGCTCTGTGTGGCATAGCATGATCCATGCAGTTGTGTACGTGCTACTGAAGTGCACTGGGGTGTGTTGCAGCATTTGTATGTGCAATGTCCATATGCACGGGTGACATGACATTAACAACCACTGTCATAAGACGTCTGTAGTAGGTGTTGTAGTACTCATGTACTGTGTATGCCATGAAGGGTGTGGTGCCGGGATGTGGCTAACAAGGTTGATTATCATATGTTTGGAATCCACCAATGAGGGGATGACCACAGGTGTGGAACACCAGTCACATGTTGGTAGTGTTCACGTCAAGGTTAATGTTGGCCTTGGAGGTGGTGTGTACGGGTTTATCCAGCCGAGTGGAGGTTATGACTCATGGATGTGTCAGTACATGAGTGGCTATCCCAGTTAAGTGTGGGTTAGTGTCAGTCACACATCAGTAGTAGCTGTCTGAGCCCTACTGTCCAGTACACCAACAAATAAGGTCTGGTAACCGTGGGGTATGTAGTGGAATCTGTAGCTTGTTACAATGTGTATAGTGGTTCCGGACACAGTTAGTTGCATGTGGAGCACCTCTGATGCATTGTGCTAAGTAACTAGCCAGGATGTGGGTACAACATAGTGGGATGTGGGAACACCTCAGCTGTGGGTGTGTCAGTCCAGGTATGTGACTGAAAGGTATGGTCTGTCTATAACCTGTCATTGCAGGTGTGCTCTGCAGAGCCGAGAGGCAGGTCCCAATCACTGCAGAGATATTGGAGTGGTGCATTCTAAGGTGTGCCTTGCCTGCGTGCATCACAGAGGAAGATGCAAGCATTGTGTCGCATGACCCCATGTCTTGCTTGCCAGTTCCCGTTCTGCCGGTGACTGTTATTGGAAACTGTGCAAGACAGGCAGTATAGAAGCAGCAAGAGCCTTACATGTGAGCTGTACTCCCAGGGCTGACAGGTGCAGGTCATCTGTGCCAAAGCATTGTGTTTGACCAGGTCAGTCAAAGTGGACAGATACCAGATGTCTGTGGAATGACAGCAGAAGCATAGGCAACTGTTGAAGTGACACAGTCAGTCGTTGTACAGTGGTATCGGATCTGGATGAATGCATAATGCTCCCCAGGGCTTGGCCCACACCTTCAGGGCTACAAGACTGGCGAGCTATTGCATGTCCCTGCACACGTAGTCTGTGAAGTGGCATCTCAGGGCAGTCACACTAACATGGAGAATGACAAGTCACAGCGTACCTGGTGAGGTGTGGCATGGGTGCATAGGTTATGTTGCAGAACCAGTTACCCGACAGCTAGATGTAAGCGACTATCGCCTTGTGTAGCCTGCTGTGTGGAACTGCAGTGTGACTGCCTACAGAGTCACCTATGACTGGTGTGTTGTGTTTGTTATAACACACTATTGGCTATATGTGATGGGCACACATGAGTCTGTGGGCTATAAGTTGGTGATGTTGTGTTCCGTATGGGGGCTTCCTCTGGTGCCTACACAAAGTATGGAGAGGTACTGCACACGTTGTCCTTGTATGTGTGCCCTGTGGTGGAGATTTATTTATTTATTTATTTTACATTTGTTAACCGGGGGTGTCTGACTGAGCCGAAAAGGCCCTTTTTCAGCAGAGGCCCGGGGAGAAAAGCTCCACAAAGAAAAATTACAGACACATTTAGTTATTTAGACATAATCAGTATACACACAAATTACAAGAGACATGTTTTTACAGTGGTATGCGGCACAAACAGTTACAGTGGAGAGAACAATCAAAAAAATATTAATTTTAAAAATAAAGGTAAGTAATAGATTTGTGGTGTACAGCTGAACTTTGGAATGTAGGTAGAATACATACATAGTACACAGGTACAGTACATACATTGTAGATTAGCCAGTGTTTGTGAGTAAGATTGAAAAACTATTATCAATTGCTCTAGATTTAGTATGTATATGTTATCCGCTTTCACTAGCCTGGGGAGCAATCATGGCACTGCCAACTTTGCTTGAGATGTTGCCTAATGAGGTCTTTAAAGGAGGCTTTGGATGATCTGTTTTGAATGCTAGTAGGGACAGAGTTCCATTTTTTGGCCACCGAACTACTATATAGTGCATCTCCAAAGCTATTGTAGCTGTTGGTGACTTCTAGTAGTAGTTTGCTTGATGATCTAAGAGGCCTTTTGGCTGAGTGATGTTGCACTAGGTGTTTGAGGGCAGGACACTTATTGGGGAGGTAATAGATAGAATGACAGAGGCAGAGCTGATTGTAGGTTAGGAGGTTGGGCAGTTCAAGCCAGTGGAGCTATCTCAAAGCAGTACAGTGATGAGTTCTATATGAGCAATTTGCAGCAAAGCGGGCAATTCTGTTATAGCAAGCTTCCATTTTGCTTAGTTCAGTTTTGTTGAGATTAGTCAGAATGGGAGATGCATAGAGTAGGGTGGATAGAAGTTGGGAGCGAGCAATGGCTGATCTTGTGTTGTTGGTAAGAAATGGTTTGATACAGTAGAGTGACCCCAGTTTGGCATGAACTTTTTTAATAGTTAAGTTCAGATGACTATCAAATTTTAGGTGGGAGTCTATGGTTATTCCCAATAGCTTAGCCTGTGCCACTGGAGCAATTGGAGTAGCATTTGTGGAGTAGATAGTGAATTGACTGTTAGTGTTTTTGTTAGAACTGGTTATAATCATAAGCTGAGTTTTCTTTGGATTGAGGATAAGTTGGGCTTTGGTAAGGTAGTTTTCAATGTCAGAGAAGGCTAGTTGAGTTGTTTGCAGGAGGGTGGGAATGTTTTGTGCAGCACAGATTAAGGTAGTGTCATCTGCATACTGAATTATAGATGCATGCTGTGTGGAGGTGTGGAAGTCATTTGTGAAGACTGTGAATAGTAGTGGTCCTAAGATAGAACCCTGTGGGACTCCTATAGTTATGGGCAGCTGAGGAGAGAGAGAATTTTCCCATTTCACAGCTTGGTACCTGTCAGTTAAGTAGCTTTGGAACCAGGTAAGAGTGGAATTAGATAGATGATATTGGTTTAGTTTGTTTAGCAGGATTTTGTGTGAGACTGTGTCAAATGCTTTGGACATATCTTCATTTTTGAGACGGTTTACTGTGTCTGTGAAGCAGAGGAGAGCTGTAGTGGTACTATGGGCAGGTCTGAAACCATGGTGAGTAGGTGACAGGATGTTGCAGTCTAGGAGATAGTTTAGCATCTGGGTATGGATGCATTTTTCTAGGATTTTGGCCAGGGGGGAGAGTAAAGCAATGGGTCTGTAGTTATTAAGTTCAGTGGAGGTCCCGCCTTTATGTATGGGTGTAACATAGGATATTTTCAGGAGTTTGGGCACATAGTTTTCAACAATTGATATGTTTATGAGAGTGGAGACTGGGATAGCAATAGCATCTGCTGTAAGTTTCAAGAAATAGCTGGGGAGTAGGTCGGCTGCTGTTGATGAGGTTTTTAGTTTGGAGAGCATGCTTTTGATTGAAGTGGTGGAAACTGTTTTGAGGGTAAAGCTTGTATTAGTGTTATTTGTGTTGGGGGGATAGTGAGGAAGGAACTGTCCTGTGATACTAAGGATAGAATTGAGTTCACAAAGTGGGAGTTGAATTGTGTTTCGATGGGAACTTTAGTGTCAGGGGTGGTTGGTTTGGGGGTAGCCTTTTGGGTGGATTTTAGTAGCTGGTTTACATTTTTCCAAAATTTTTGTGGGTTGTGTTGGTATTTAGTTTGTAATGTTGTGTAGTAGGATTTTTTGTCCATCCTAATGCATTTTGTTGCACAGTTGTGCAGTTCTTGGTACTTAGTTAGGCTTTGTGTTTCTTTGTTTTTTTGATAGTAACGCCAGGCAGTGTCTCTGGACTTGAGGATTTGTTTGGTTTCTTTACTGAGCCAGGGGTTTGTAGAGGTTCTAACCTTGATTTTGCGCAATGGAGCAACAGTGTCTAGGTGTTGTAGAAATGTTTTGTTGAAATATGCTACAGCCTGGTCAAGTGGGAGGGTTTTTAGGGGGGGGTCCAGTCACAGTTACACAATAAAGTGTTGAGGACCTCAGGAGAGAATTTTTTTGTGTTTCTAGTGGATATATAGTTAGTGGTTTTGCATATGCTTGTTCTACTACGTATAAAGTATATTATGTTGTGGTCACTTAAGGTGTCTGGGAGACTGCCTGTGTGAGGGTACAATGTGGGGTTGCTAGTTAGGACCCAGTCAAGGATGGATTCCCTTTTAGATTTTTTATCACACCTAGTTGGAAGTTGGGCTAGCTGCTGGTAGCCATGGAGATTTATTAGATTACTTGGTGGTTCTGATATACAGGTGAACCAATCTAGGTTGAAGTCCCCCAGAATAAGGGTTTCTTGTGAGTATGTGGAAGAACACCAGGATAAGAAGTCTTCAAGGCTAGCAGGTGTATTACCAGGTGAAATATAGATCACAATTGTGGTGATGACCTTTTTAGGGTGAAGTTGAAGTTGTGAGATAAGTATGTCCCAATTATTGGGGGAGGGGTAGGAGTTTGGTAATTGATGGACAGTTAAGTTGGACTTGTAAAGTAAGGCAGTTCCACCCCCTTTATGAAGTGGTCTGTCTTGTCTAATGATATTGTAGCCGGTAGGGAGAACTTCTGAGTTAGCTATGTTTTTATTTAGCCAGGTTTCTGTTAAAGCAACTATGTCTGGGGAGTAGTGTGCTATTGTGGCCTGGAGTTCAGGTATTTTATTTTTGATACTCCTAATATTAATGTTTAGCATTAAAAGATGGTTGGTTTTGCTGCTGTTGTTGATTTGCCCAGGGATGAAGAAAGTGGGGGTGTTATGTTCTGACATTTGTGTTGGAGCAGTTTGTGTTGGACAGGATGGATTTGGGCCTGGGTTGGGGTGGATATCCCCACTTATGGTGAGCCTGGAGTTAAAATGGTTATACAGATGGAGATCATGTGAGATTATGTGATGAGTGGGGTGTGTTGCGAATGTTACACATCCCCACATGACTGTCAGGTGCAGTCAGGGTTGGTGACATCATTACCCCCAGCAGGGCTGCATAAGTGCATCCCCCACAGGCTGTAGTGTCGTATGTCGGGAGGTGAGCATTGAATGTGTACATGAGACAATTGCTCTATTGCCACATGTACGACATATCCATCTTATAAACAGGCAATAGCACTGGTACGTGACAGTTGGACATGCCTGTATATACAACCATGTCTCACAGGATATGTGAGATACATGTGTACAACAGTTGTTGTACCATAAGCAAGCTGGAAATCTTAGCACAGCCTGTGTACCTGTGGGAAATGGTGTGGAATGGGTGCTATATTAATCAGTAGCTCATGACATGCTCACAAGTTCTGTACAAGTGCCTAGCATGACCATAAAATACAGATAGGGTGTTGGATAATATCAACCCACAAGTGGTGACGACAGTCATAATGTGTGGCACCACACTATAACCCTGCTGAGTATGGTGTGCATGTCCATGAACCATTATCACTGTAGATGTTAGCAGTACAGATGTACAAGACAGCACGGATGTTTGATTACAAATACCTTTGTATGTCACAGGAGTGTTCTACCAGTGGCCTGTTGACAGACCCACAACTACAAATGGTGCCAGAGTGACATGTGCATATCACACCAGTGCCAGCTACAGTAGAACAGGGTTAATGTGTTGTACTCCACCCTCATTGTAGCCCATATCACACAGACAAATGTTAGGCATCTGTGTATGTAAGGATGTGAATGGCCATGACCTATGAGGAATAGCTGTGTCAGTGTTGTGAACAACATACGAAATGGGCTGTGTGGGTGAGGTGTGTGACATATGTGCACATTCTGATGGATGATATCAGCATTGTCACTGCTAGGTGAATATCCCTGTACCCATTAACTACCACCTAGGCTGTGGTCATCATTATGGACACTGTGTAAGGGATGGTGCTGTGCAGTACACCTCCCTGACTTGGTGACATCTCCAGGCCCCTTAGGTAGTCATACGAGGTACCCATGTCATGACAGGGTGCCATCCATGAGCAAGGAGATCATTGGACAGGCATATACAGCACTGGGGTGACCAATATTGGATCACATATCACCTTTAAGGGGTAATGGCCATGCGTGTATGGGCGATACCAGCCTTCACAATCCTCACCTCCACTATGCAGCATGCTGCCTACCTTGCATAAAGACATCTGCTACACCATGATGATGGACATGCTACATGTCCATAACCTGATCTGTAAGATATATGTCATGGACATCCACTGTCCGAATACTAGGATTGCCACATGCTGGACAGATCCCTGTGCCATACATGTGACATACTCCCACCAAACCATGCAATCCTGCCCATCAAAGCTGCACATGTCATCCCAGTCATACATGGTGTGATGGCCGCATGGTAGATGTAGTATCAACTGTCTGGATCAGTAATGTGGCACTGATGCACCTCATGGTGACATAATGGCTGTCTGTTACAGCTAGGAAACCTTGCCCATACATGCTATGGTTCATAAGCATCCCTGCAAATGATGTCCAACTAACCATTGTCCCATGTCTATCACATGTGCAACACAGGCGGTCCGTGGCAGGATGTTGAACAGCTGTACAGTGCTGTGTAGATGTATATGGCAAAACACATGCATGTACAGGTTTCCATGCATATGTGTGCATTGTCACTGCTCAAGTCCATTAAGGCTGTGGCTGTGTTGATATGTGACATATACACAGCATCAAGGTCAACAGCATTACCGTGGACACATCCAGGCATGTGCAGATAGGTAAGAACACCAGTGCAGGCAAATAGACATGCCCACATCAAGACAGCATTCACATGGAGTATGAACACTGTAATGAGGTGACACACATATATGGTGATGATATCCAATGCACAACAGGTGTTACATGTGTGTGACACAAACACGTCAGTCATGTCCGTGTCACGATGATTTGCAAAGATAACTGTGCAGATGTACTAGATGCCATAGAAATGTATGTGCAGCAGTATCTCTGTACATCTCTGAAACTGTGACCTGTCACCATCATTATGTCTTACAGATAATGCCTCGTACATGCCTTCCGGCGTACAGCCGCCAGGAGGATGATGTCCTCATCCCGTACCTCCATGAGAACTATGAGGTGTTGTTCAGCCATGTTCCACAGCATGCCCAGCAGCGGGACGACCTGTGGCAGGATCTTCGCAGGAGGGTGAACAATGTGGGTGGCCATAACCGCACCTACCAGCAGGTGCGCAGACACTGCACGGACTTGATACGACATGCAAAACAGCGTGCCACTGCAATTGCCAGGGAACAAGGTGGAACAGGTGGTGGGCCACCAACCCAGCCCCCACTCACACACACCGAGGAGCTACTGGCCAGTCTGGGGACACCCTCAGAACAGCATCCAGAAACTCTAGCTGCCATCGTGGAGGAGGGTGTCTCCCAACCAATGAGCCTGGAGTTGCCTGGTAAGTCAGTACTGCACATATGGCTATTATATCCCAATTAGTTGCATGTGTCACTGTACATTATGTAAAGTAACAACATATGCAAGGTATGTGGACACACAACCTGCATACTACAGTATGCTACCCTGTGTATGCACACATGTGCATACTATATGCTATTATACAGGCGAATGTGTTAACATGCACAGTGCACCCTGTGGCTGTCATACAGTCATGGATAATGTTCATACTGCTGTGTCACTCCTATACAGGTACCTCTGGCGTGCCACACAGACATGAGTCCGTTGCAGGTAAGACTGTCAGCAGTATTAGGCATGTTAAAGCATAGATCTATTTGCCATGTGGCCAGTTAACAATTGCACACTTGATGTTCGTTCCAGTCACGATATACAGGTTGCAGTACCCATCATTCACACAGACCACCCATGTGCAATATATACAAATGAAATGATACACCAACTTGAAACCACAGTATTTGTCATTGCTACATGTGTGGTCAGCTGTGCATACAATGGTGGAGGTGTTCTACAATGGAGGCATATGTAGTATGCATTGGAACAACATGTGTGGTACGCAAACAGTACCACACAGTGAGCTGTGATATGGGCAGCCCACAGGTGTCACCGTTGTGTTGTATGCCCCTGCATTGGGTGCACACATTGTGATGTGCCATCTGACATGTCCCAGACATGTAGTGTTCTGGCTGCAATATTGTCACACTATCCCATGACCCATAACCCACATACCAAACATACAACACATTGTCTGCATAGCCCTGTGGATGGTGACATATCTGACATCTATGGGTGTATGTCATATGGGACAACACAGACATGTGAGATAGATGGCCATCACACACATTTGGCCAACACATGTGCACACATGGCCATGGGGGATGGCCAGAGAGACGTAGCCACACAGTAGATGTGATGTGTATACACCCTGTTGCACACTGTCCACACATGGTCCACTTATAGCCTTAGTCGACTGATTATACAGTTGATGTGGTACACTGGACATCCTAACAGCCTGTGCACAGCTAGTGGAGGTGTCACATAAGTCTACCATAGAAGATCAGTTGCACATCACGACTGTGTCATAGCATGACAGTAGTCACCTGTACAGCTTCCACAGACATTGACACCACATCAGGCCATAGATACTGTACATTTCCCTTGCTGCTGTAGGACATCACCGTTAGCTGTGCACCTCGTGTGTGTGGTACATCAATGTCATGTGGGAAATGGTGAATTGACATGTCCGCTATGTGTGGACATGGTTGCCAGGCAGCTAAGACCCTGTAGTTGTTGTGCAGGGGTGTCAGCTGTAGGCCTCCAGTGACCTGTCACTTGACACAGCATGGTTTGGTGTGTATACACCTCAGCATCGTGGGTCACAATCCACAGTTATGTCATGGGTATGCATGCAGTTATGGATATGCAATGTGTACACATTATGCATTGTACAGCAATATAGATGCCTCAAGATGCCATGCAATGGCACAGTGTCTGTACTTCACACTGTATAGCAATGTAGATGGCTCACACTACCCTTCCATGCTCATGCACATTTGCTAAACATGCATTCTATCTGTAGGGCATACAGACAACACTACAATGTGATGCCCATTACAATGCTGTACATGTGTCAGGACACCATTGTGTCAGACATGTATGCATGTTAATGCACACGTCAGCAGAGTACATGTCAAGGTCACATCAGCCATGTGTACTGTGATCCTGTTCTGGTCCACATGGTGTATCACGGGGATGCATGCATACTACCATGATTGTGTGAACTGCATGGTTACTGATATGACACCTGCTTGCTGTAGTGTGCACCCCAGGGAGGTATGCTTACTAACACTATTAATGTCCGAGCTGCATGCCCTCTGCTGTACCACAGGCATGCTGCATGCCATCTGTCAAATCACATGCATGGTGTGTCTGTGTGTGTGTGTGTGTGTGTGTGTGTGTGTGTGTGTGTGTGTGTGTGTGTGTGTGTGTGTGTGTGTGTGTGTGTGTGTGTGTGTGTCTGTGTGTGTGTGTGTGTGTGTGTGTGTGTGTGTGTGTGTGTGTGTGTGTCTATTGTAATTTAGAGTCTTTCTTTGCATTCACAGGTGATGTAGGTGCGTTACCCTCCTGCGGTCCATCTGATGTTAGTGTCCCCACAGATACTAGCAGTGATGAACATATGCATGAGGTACAGGCAGGGTTGTCAGGGGCTGAATCTGTGCCAATGGTTGCCATCCCAGCTCTGTCCCCTCTTCCCCGCACACAGTTCTGCTGCCAACACATACCGCATCACCAGTGGCCATAGAGGAAGGACAGTCAGCGTCTGTTAGCGTGGAACAGGAATGTGTGGTGGCTACAGAAGGTATGTCTACACACCATGGTGTCAGTGTAATGACTGCAGATGTGCCACACAGGCATGTGGCTGGTGCTGCTTGTAGGAGGACCTCTGGCAGACATGCACCTGCAGGACAGAGTGCAGCAGCTGGTATCACCAGACGCATGTTCCAGACTGTAATGGCAGCACAGGCACGTGCTGAACGGCACACCAGGGAAGGGCAGAGGCTGCAGAGGGCTGCTATCCATACCCTAAATAACAACATCCAGGCATTGGCAAATGCTCAACAGCAGATTGCTGATGTTCTTGACAGGCGATTGGGTGACATGGTTGGAATCCTTGACCATGGCATGGCAATCCACGAGCGTGAGCTGTCTGTGCTGGAACATCTGGTAGGAGTGAGGTGTAGGCCACGTGGACGTAGGCCAGCCACACCACCTAGTGCAGGTCAAAGTGAGCGTGCCACCTCACATGCCCACTCCCATAGTGCCGGTAGCAGTAGCAGTGCAGCTGGTGCTGCGCTGTCCACACAAGGACACAGCAGGCCATGTGGACTTGGCCCTGGATGTTCCCAGTGGGGACACGGTTCCAGTGGACATGTGTCGTCGGACAGTAGCCAATCTGTACCTCTGCCTCATAGTGCCCGTGCAACCCCTGGCAGGCACAAGTCACGTGGCCGGACACAGTGAGCTGTACAACCTGGTCTGTACAATCTGGAGCTGTCAATAATACCCCGTGTAGGCCTCACAAAAGGCTGAACTGTGTGCACACATACACGCACACAGCAAAGACATCTGTAGGGCACAACAACAACCACATGCATACTGAACAGGCATGTCCGATCATATCACTGGCCTTTACCCACACACATGATGTCATCCATTGGTGCAGCCTATGCCCCTGGCAAACATTATCACCCTGTGCATATGATGAAGCCTGTGCCGCATCCCTGTCATCCACACCATCGGTGCAGGGACATGCTCAAATGGTCTGATGCACAGGGTGAACAGAATAGTGAGAAGTGTAATTTACATTAGTTGTGTAAGAATATTGAGAGAAGTGTATATTACAATAGTTGTGTGAGAATAGTGAGAGACGTGTATATTACATTAGTTGTGTACTGTTGACACGCACCAGACATACCATGTAGTACAGGTTGAGCATGCATTGTTATATGTTCACAGTATGTGTCATGGTAACAACAGTAACAGTATGTTGGTAACAGCATGCTAAACATAGCCTCAGCCTGACTGTCTGAAAATCTAACATACCACAGATGTCCACACATATACTGATCCAGAAGCATGTGGGCAGTTTAATAGGCTACAGTGGCTAGAGACATGACATCCATACCAGGTCACATCACAGGTATGTTGACATGGTGCAAGGGTTGTACACAGCGGTCTGGCCAATGATAATGTTAGAGGCCACTTGATAGCATGAGGCCTCACTGTGTAGCAGTAATACCCTGTCACATTACAGGAACATGCTCACACTAATGGGGTCAACAACACTATAACGCACACCCCATAATGTTGAGGTGAGGACCCTTGCCTATGTGATCATCACCCTCACAGTACTGTGCACCCACATAATGTGACACAGAGAAAGAACATGTACAGGTAGCCAGTGCGGCTGAGACC
This sequence comes from Protopterus annectens, assembly GCF_019279795.1. Lineage (NCBI taxonomy): Eukaryota > Metazoa > Chordata > Ceratodontiformes > Protopteridae > Protopterus > Protopterus annectens. The sequence continues at coordinate 1,386,641,320 of NC_056739.1, forward strand.
GATGGCATCAACAGGGTAGTGGACTGCATCACCATGAGGAGTTAGGAATCCTGTGTGTTCTGTATGGTAGCATACACCCTCACTCCATGCACCAGACAGCCATACATACCTACATACACACATACACACACTGTGGAGACCACAAATGTCGTACACATTTGGATAGCTGATGTGTGTGATACACACACCACACCTGCCTACATCATGCTTTCCACACTGCAGTATGTACAGATCTCTACAACAGTGTACAGGGGTGTGTGACAATTGGGTTGTATTCCACACCATATGTGGCATATATGGTCACACAAGCAAACACACATGGCAGTACTGTGAATGATACACCTGCTATATGATGATACATCTGACAGACATGCAGCAGTATTGGCCGCATTATGTGTACCAACGCTACCTTCGGCAATTGTGCTGCTATATGCACACGGGAGGATGTAAGTGTTACAGGTGTCAAGTGACGTACTGTCGGTAACACCTGACTACTGTGTAGGTGTTATGTCTCCACCGTCAAGTAACGGTAACATAGCGTACTGTTTGCACATGTCATGGTTGGATGGCGTGTGACACACCTGTGAGCCGTCCCTGGCAAACATCCATCTACACAGGTGCATCACCACTTTATGTACACACATCCATCCATACCTGCTGTACATCCTACCGTACTGTCAGTATGTCACCATATACAAGTGTCAATTATGGGGCTGCATTGCAGCTGCATGTTGTTAGGCACAGATGAGTTACTTACATCAGCTACTGTACATGCATGGTAGCTGCATGCACACTACAGATTGTACATGTGTGTTGGTCCTACGTGCCTGTCATGTAGCCATGTTTGTATGTATTGCAATTGGTGGACATGTGTGTTGACATACATAACACATGGACTGTTGTATGATATGATGGGTGTTATGGGTAACTAGTACAGAGGGAATGTGTCCTCGGTCAACATTGCTACCTCATGTACTGTTAGCATTCAACAGCCATGGACCCACCTTCCATTTGTGTGCGTATGATTGCTGTAGCCACTTGTCTGCACAGAGGACAGCAAAAGCTATGCTATGTACATATGTGGTGTGTGTTTGGTCCATGCACATATCCACTGCAATTACATGTATGACATAGCCAAACATGTGTGTTCGTTGGTGTACAGCGACAGTCATCTGTCACAGCTGTGTAAGACCCAGGGCCCCTGGTATGTGTAGAGTCGACCTGGTTATGTACAGTGGTATCATTAGAATGCATAACAAATGATGGAACCCTGTCGGTACATGTGTAGTCTGCACAGTTGCTGTAGACCTATGTACAGTCCACTGGTCATGAGTCACATGGTGTTGTGTTAATATATGGCTGTGTATTGCTGGTCCAATGACATGGTGATGTGTGACAGCTACATTGTAGATTGTGGTGTGTAACTCTGTGATCTACACCTGAGACAACTGTGATAGCCCCTGAGTGTGTACTGGTCAATACATGTGAGTGGCCTTCATGTACGTGGGGACAGTAATACCATACTGTGCCCTTCTGTGTTTAGAATCCATGTTCATGCAAGACGGCCTTTTGCAACTGCTAAGTGTGTGAGCATGCCCAGTACGCCGTTGTGTAGCTGGACACACAGTACATTCCAAACTGTGCACTTCCATGATTAGAATCTGTGTGCATGCCAGACGGCCCTTTGCAACTGCTAAGTGTGTGAGCATGCCCAGTACACCGTTGTGTAGATGGACACACAGTACATTCCAAACTGCGCCCTTCCGTTAGAATCCGTGTGCATGCAAGACGGCCCTTTGCAACTGCTAAGTGTGTGAGCATGCCCAGTATGCCATTGTGTAGATGGACACACAGTACATTCCAAATAGATGTGTGATACTAAGCGTGTGGGCATGGCCACTGACATCCTGTATAGTGATGGTGGTCATCCAGGCAACAGATGTCCATTTTCAATGTCACGATGGATGCCTACATTGAACACACTGGTTGCTGTCTTGAAGGGTGTACTGTCTGTGGCGCGTCCCGTATCTATGTAGTGTTGTTGTAGTGCTCCGTAGATATTTGGTTGCCCCGATCACACCACTGCCGTGTGTTTGTCTATGTCTACCTTGGGATAGTGATATGCTTTCAGACTGCTCACTCTCTATACATTCCCTATCGGTGTCCTTGCCTTTGCGGATGATGTCACCCACCTAGAAGTATGCCTCTGGGAGTGCTGTGCTCAGTAATCTCAGTAGCGCGTTCTGTAAATGCATAATGCTGTAGTGTGATAAGGTAGTTAGGTGTATGTTCGACTCCCAGCCCTGTCAAGTGTATGTGTGTGTGTGTGTGTGTGTGTATGTTTCCAGCTGCCTGGGAACACAGTAATGCTTTTAGATGCCTCACACCACATACATTCCCTATCTGCGTCTTTGCCTTTGCGGATGATGTCACTCACCTAGAAGTATGCCTCTGGGAGTGCTGTGTTCAGTAATCTCGGTAGCGCGTTCTGTAAATGCGTCATGCTGTAGTGTGTTAGGGTAGTTAGGTGTATGTTTGACTCCCAGCCCTGCCAAGTGTGTGTGTGTGTGTGTGTGTGTTTGTGCGCATGCTCCCATCCGCCTGGGGATGCAGTCTTGCTTTTAGACGCCGCACACCACAGCAGTTTGCTACCAACGTCTTTGCCTTTGCGGATGATGACACACACCTAGATGACTGCCTCTGGGAATGCTGTGCTTAGTAATCTCGGTAGCGTGTTCTGTAAATGCGTCATGCTGTAGTGTATTAGGGTAGTTAGGAGTATATTCGACTCCCAGCCCTGCCAAGTGTGTGTGTGTGTGTGTGTGTGTGTGTGTGTGTGTGTGTGTGTGTTTGCGCGCATGCTCCCATCCGCCTGGGGATGCAGTCTTGCTTTTAGACGCCGCACACCACAGCAGTTTGCTACCGACGTCTTTGCCTTTGCAGATGATGACACGCACCTAGATGACTGCCTCTGGGACTGCTGTGCTTAGTAATCTCGGTAGCGCATTCTGTAAATGCGTTATGCTGTAGTGTGTTAGGGTAGTTAGGTGTATGTTCGACTCCCAGCCCTGCCAAGTGTGTGTGTGTGTGTGTGTGTGTGTTTGCGTGCATGCTCCCGTCTGCCTAGGGACGCAGTCTTGCTTTTAGATGTCGCACACCACAGCAGTTTGCTACCGACATCTTTGCCTTTGCGGATGATGATACGCACCTAGATGACTGCCTCTGGGACTGCTGTGCTTAGTAATCTCGGTAGCATGTTCTGTAAATGCGTCATGCTGTAGTGTGTTAGGGTAGTTAGGTGTATGTTCGACTCTCAGCCCTGCCAAGTGTGTGTGTGTGTGTGTGTGTGTGTGTGTGTGTGTGTGTGTGTGTGTGTGTGTGTGTGTGTGTGTTTGCCCGCATGCTCCCATCCGCCTGGGGATGCAGTCTTGCTTTTAGACGCCGCACACCACAGCAGTTTCCTACCGACGTCTTTGTCTTTGTGGATGATGACACGCACCTAGATGACTGTCTCTGGGACTGCTGTGCTTAGTAATCTCGGTAGCGCATTCTCTAAATGCGTCATGCTGTAGTGTGTTAGGGTAGTTAGGTGTATGCTCAACTCCCAGCCCTGCCAAGTGTGTGTGTGTGTTTGTGTGTGTGTGTGTGTGTTTGCAGCTGCCTGGGGACACAGTAATGCTTTTAGATGCCTCACACCACATACATTCCCTATCGGCATCTTTGCCTTTGCGGATGATGTCACCCACCTAGAAGTATGCCTCTGGGAGTGCTGTGTTCAGTAATCTCGGTAGCGCGTTCTGTAAATGCGTCATGCTGTAGTGTGTTAGGGTAGTTAGGTGTATGTTTGACTCCCAGCCCTGCCAAGTGTGTGTGTGTGTGTGTGTGTGTGTGTGTGTGTGTTTCCAGCTGAATGACAACAGTACATTGCTTTTACAGTATTCACTCTCCATAACATCCGTGCAGCGTCTTTGCCTTTGATGCTGCTGTCTGCAGGCTAGACATGTGCCTGTGTGAATCATGTGATCCACTGATCATGGTAGCATGTTTTGTAACTGCGTGATGCTGTCGTGTGGTACAGTGCTTACGTTTATGTTCTGCTCCCAACCCTGCCCCGTGTGTGTGTGTGTGTGTATGTATCTATCTACATATATATATATATATATATATATATATATATATATATATATATATCTATATATATATCTATATATATATTTATATATATATATATATATATATATATATATATATATATATATATGTATATATATATATATATATATATATATATATATATATATATATATATATATAATGTATATTGTATATAGATATGTATGTTGGGATTATCACTCTTGACTCTGCTGCATTGTCTGTACGTGGGCACCATGGATGTATGTACATCTGCTATGGCTCTGTGATAGTGCACATACTGTGTGCTGTAGTGATCGTGGGTTATACATGTGTAGAGACCGGTTATTGTGTTGCTGGGTATTACACGGGCATTGGAAACAATGTTAGTGCAGCACCTTTGACTAGTCGTATGCAGATCTCGACAACAGTAAGCAGTGGTTATTACATTGGAGTGTGAGTATGGCTCATATCCGTCTGTAGTAACTGTCAATTCTATGCACCTCAGGTTAACATTACAGACGCACGTTTATCCACAGGTTGTGGTATAGATCCCAGGACTGTATGTGTAGACATTGACAGGTGCAGGACTGAGTTGTGTTGGATGCATGGAGGGGTGTCCATGGCCAGTAATGGGGATCTCTACAGCCTGGCAGGTACGGTCTGTGACTGTCCCACAACCTCCTGTATATGTCTGATATATGCTGTACCTGTGTATATGCAGACACACACACTTACCACAAACAGCTACGGCTATCACATACACACACCCATTGCACCACCATTGGGCCATGCAGTAACCATTGTCCCTCACACACACACACCTACGTGTACATTGGATGGCTCTATGACAGCTCTAGACATGTTAACACCACACCCTGTGCATATGATGTCACCTGTGCCACCACCTGTGATGTGTAGCATTGATGCAGGATCTGACTAACCTGGTGCTGCTGCACACGGTGGCTTTATTCCACTGTATTGATGTTAGCATGCTGTTAACACACAGTGTGTTACTTCCAGGTGTACTTCAGCAGGCATGATGCATTGCAGCTATGACCATCACTGTAGCATAGTTTACAGCACTGTTACTTCTGATGATGTAGTCTCCATCCATGTGCCATTTCACTGATGTGTGTAGTATTGGCAGCATGTGTGTCTGTGTGTGCAGTACGTGTGTGATGTGTGTAGTGCACATGTATACATGCTTACAAACGCATACACGACATTACACGGGCTTCACCATTCGTACACTAGCTTACTCGTTCTTCCACACGTGCATACAGGCTAACATGCGCGCACACATACTTACTCGTGCTTACTGGCGTGCATGGGCGCAGACACACTGTGGGCAGGTTTGCAGGTCACATCGGTGGTATCCATGGCGTATGCCGTCAGTCTCCTGACATTCCCTAGGATAGCTCATGACACGTCTCTTCCACTGAGTACTTACAGCACACATGTGACACTGCTCCGGTGAGGTTACAGTGTTTTGTACATACACACTCATGTTGTCACCTATCTTCTACTCTAATAGTGCCCTTAACCTACACTACATGGTAGAGGCTTGGCCCATATGGCATGACATGTTGTGATTCACTATCCTCAGCCTCACTTGCCTCACACTGCCTACAAATGCTTCGTTACATCTCTGACAGAGCGCTTCCACACATAAGTACCAGTACGCAGTAGCCATGTTGTCTCCAGCTTGCCATTCATCTGCATGGTGTACTAACATCTAACTAAACCTACATTTTGTATGTATATTATCCATATGTCTTGTTTTGAAGCGCAGCGCGTTCTCTTGGCACTGCGCTACGCTTCCACACCAGGGATCGGGGGAGGACAACTACTGGTTCATTGATATCCAATGGACAAAGCTGCCACTGGCCTTGGACTTGGACATTGTTATGCTTCTTCGACTGTATTCATACTGTATTTGCAGCTGTCATTGCTCCATTTAGCAACGTGCAAAACGTTAGTGGCATAACATCCGGGTACATTTCTGCACATAACTCTGCTCTTGCAGGGACAGCTTACTGTTTCATGCATCTCGTAATTACGTAGGGTTACCACCTGTCCCACTTTGCGATGGACAGTCCCTCTTTGGGCAGTTGTGTCCTGCAAAAAATGTGAAAAAATGGCAAATGTCCTGAGATTTTAGGACAAAATTATTTTCTATATTTTATGTCATAGTTGCATAAAACAGTTATTCTGTATCTGAAACACCTAAATCTTATAAGAAACAGAATAAGGAACTAAAATGCTACAAGAATAGACTTTTATTCAGGCAAAAAACTGAAGTTCTGTCCTTTGTACTGGACGTGGGTATGTTTTGCCCTGCAAAATCTGATGTTTGTAGCACAAATGTCCCACTTTGGGCATTTGGAAAGGTGACAACCCTATCATTACATCATTTGCATAGCTTACACATACAAATGGGGTATGTTGCAAATCCCAACATTGTCCGTGCAATGTTCATGTTACGGGCGGTCTTGCACACCCCTGCAGGTGTTTGCTGAATAGCCTGGCAGTCATCTTTCCTTGCTGTACTCTCACTCAATCCATACACGCCGGAGGCTTCATGTATCATGGCCTAGGCTTTGCTGTGTGCTATGTCTATTTGTGGTGTATGCATGGCTGTGGGTATGTCCCACTGTCATCATTGGTAAAGGTGACACCCTATAGGTACTTCCTGTAGACTGCTGTGTCATTTGACATGTCAGCACATACCTGCGGATGAACTTCCTACTGCAGCGCTTTTCATATCTTCTGAGTTATCTTGCAGTCGATAATGCTGTTTCCTCAGACATGTATCTGTTTCAGATCATACCTATCAACCTCCTAGTGCAAAACATCTGTACAAAGCCTAACATGATGGGGGGACAGATAGGGGCAGATTCTACATATTGCTCTTACAAACGTAGATAGTTGACAGTATTATAGGTTTTGCATTAGTATGACCTTTCTGAGGGATTTGGGGTCTTAAACACATATGTTTATCATTATTTAATGACGTCAGTTCTCAGTTATTTGGCAGACAGGTACAGATTGTGAGAGGAACACACCACACATATGAGGCATACATCTGCACATTTGTACAGTTGCGAGGTATGTTTCTGATACTGGACATCAATTTCCTTACGCCAATACACACAATACATGGTGCCATCACAGGCCAGTTACCATTACATTCCTATTGCAGGACACACCCACCCACTGGGTTATATTCCTCACACAGGCCAACAGATGCTTATCCACACTAATTATTCCATCATGTACCTTATGTGTACGCCGGTATTTGCACTTTCCATCAGTGGCAGAGCTCACGTACGAGTATGGGGGACTGGACACTGTATCGGTGACACTGCATGACACCCTGAGGGACACATGTCTTTTGAGACTATTAACCTTGCACATTGACTTTCACAGGCCATACATTGTAATTCACATTTGTGGACAAACATGCTTATGACTTGTACATGTTTTGTCATTTGTCCTGACGTCTTTCTTCTCACCTGTCCACCTAGTATCACTAGTTCTGTACATTTCATTAGGACGGGTTACCTTCATACCTCTCACCTGTACACATTATGGGTATACGCCCTGGGGTTTGACCTATGATTATGTTACATTTGTCATGATAATGTGCCTTTCTGGTAGATTGCTGGCAAGCCATGACTGTGCGGTTAGGTAATCATGACTGACATTTCTATTTCACAATTACTAACTCTCATAACATTCGTATTCCTGACTACTCAATTATTCTATCAACGGTCTGACTTTGTCTGAGGTATATTTAATATAGTCCCTATTTGTCTGTCGTGTACTATGCCTTAGTCCAGCTGTCTTATTCTGACATTCTGGCAGGTATGGTTACCATCTTAGTCGTACGCGTGTCCATCCATGATAATTGCCTACATGACACTGATATAGGTCCCTACATCTTCCCCCAATGGTTTACACAATATCCAGTAGATGGGTTGCACCTTTCTGGAGAATGTAGGCGTGTGCTATACCCACATAGGTATATTGATCACTCCCATGGGGCGTACCTAATAGATCTGTGCCAACCAACACCTTGGCCCAATTCTGCATACCCATGATTCCCATACCTGACACACCTCCACAGTACCCATTAAACATGTTTAATGTGAGTGATAATAAAGTGTGAGGACATTTCTGAGCACTCCCCACTCTGCGGATATCAGCTCGTACGTCATACATTCAATCGACCCATGTGTTATTACCCTTGCACCTGCTACTGTTGCATGTACACCTATATCGTAGTTGCAGGTGTGACTTCTTTTGCATCAATGATGGTTGGCACTTTGTACAGGATCAATTTTTGGGGTCCTGCAAAGGACACCTATATTCATGTTTAACATGTAGAACTTGCAGGCCCTGTCACACTGGTACTTTCCGGGCAATGGTTTGGAAACCATCAGTGTATTCTCCTTTCATGCATGTCTGTCTGTCTATCCATATTAGCTATACCGTGACCTATTTATATACATGTGTTATATGTACAGGGACATATGTTTGTTGTGTATATATCTATTCATGTATCGTGTGTGTATAGATTTATATATGTACATATATACATATGTCTGTACATTCCTCATCTCATAATTTGCTTTGGATTATGTCTGTGGATATATGTGTATATATATCTCCATATCATACCTTTCAACTGTACAGATTTCCGCTGCATGTACAGCTGTTTGCCTCTTATCTTTGGTCCATTTTTCATAACCTTGTGTCTATCTGGCAAGTTAGTGGCATATCATTAAAGACTGACGTTGGTAAATAATGACAAACATTTCAGGTTACGACTTCATACCCTTCAGAAGATCCATGCTAGTGACACACCTGTTATTCTATCCACTTTCTATGTTTGTTAGGGCAATATCTGGGGATTGTCCCTATTTGTACCAGTTGTTGTCATATCTTTGTCCGGTTTCGTACTTTACGGGTTTAACAGGTATGAGCCATGTACATAGAACGTGGGGAAAACACCATTCATTTTCTATTCTGTGAGCGGATTGCACACGCGCAGGCGCACTTGCATATCCTTATTGTGGGTTACATGTGTTTCACAGATAATTGTGCTTCCATGAACTTTCATAATTCTGACCGTAACAGTTACATATCTGTATTCCAGTTTACGGACTACTGCGAAACACACGTTCACCTTTACATATTTAAATGTGTGTACTGCACGGACGCTTTCATTACATTTTCAGGTTATATGTGCAGTGGTCGTAGGTCAACCGGGACTTCATTCACGTTGGCCGGATACCAGAACCACTATTCTATTGGTGCTCTCCCTCATTGATATGCATACCCATAGTACTTAGCTACATCAACATACGCCTCACCGCTTCACCTACGACACAGGCATCCGTTCTCCTGCTGGGAAAAAGGCGGTACTACATATTACACATTCCCTATTGCCTACTGCTGTGGACTCCGGCTGCATTGTTAATCACTCCGAGGATATGCAGAACACCAAGGCATATAGTCCAGCCACATACAGGTCTTTGATTGTCAGGGTGTTCATGTAATGATCTGGGTTTAGGCTTGTCCACCTGGTGAACGGAACTTCCCTGGCCGAGGTCAAATGTCAGACGAAGCATATGGACAGTGATTATCTCCCTATTTTGAAGTTTTACCTGTGTTTATAGACACAGGTGTTTGGGCACCTGTCAGCAGCTTATTCTGTTGGCATTACATATTATGGGTGGGGTTGTTATAGTCCATACTCCACGATGAGGGGTATGGACTATAACAACATTCACATTTGACTATTACCTGTATACAGTCATATGGGGATTGTTATTTTTGGACATGAAGTGACTACAGGTATGCAGTTGTACATTACACAAGTGTGAAGGGCTGTTCCTGTAAATATGTACAGAACATACCTCTCAACCTCTTAGAGCACCGAACCTGCGCAAAACCTACACGATGGGGGGACAATTAGGGACACATTTTAATGATTGCTCTTACAAGCTTAGAACGTTGATAGAATGCTAGGTTTTGCATTAGCATGACTTTTGTGCAGGTTGTGGAGTCTTATACTCAGGATATTTCTCATTATTTAGTGAAGTCAGTCCTCAGCTATTTACCACACTGGTGCAGATTGTCAGAGGCACACACCAACACTATGGGGCGAACCTGTGGTCATTCTTAGGGTTGTCACCTTTTCGACTGCCCAAAGTGGGACATGTTCTGTAGAGATGTCAGATTTTCCAGGACAAAACATACCTACAGCCATGCATAGTACTGAACTTTAACCTTTTTTGTACATATAATAGCTTATTCTAGTAACATTTGAATTGCTTATGCTACTTCACATAACATATTGAGGATTCATATATAAAATAACCGTTTTATGTGACTATTAAAGTAAATTAGGAAATAAACTCTCAGGACATTTGCTATGTATTGATTTTTTTCACAGGACACAACTGCCTACAGAGGGATTGTTACTCGCAAAGTGGGACAGGTGGTGACCCTAGTCATTCTGCGAATATCCGGACAGTTGAGTGGTATGGCACAGACCTCTGTAATATGCTGTTGTGTTCTGGCACAGCAGTAGCTCAGCATTAACGACTGCAGTCGGAACATGCTGACAGACAGTTGGGTTTCAGACTTCATACTCCAGACATTAATGCCAATGTGCAAACTGTTATTCTATCAAATTCTATGTTTCTAAGAGATATGTTTACAGATTGTCCCTGATTTTGGACCTTTGTCTCACTTATATTCACGGCTCTGTCCAGATATCTTGCTCACACAGGTTGACAGGTATGGTCAGTCACGACTGTACACAGTCAGTGTACCTCACACTTGATCAGGGTTGACCTGTTTATGTAGTGCCTTCCTCGCCCTCATGCCATTTTCCACTTTGCAAATGTGTGCATTAAATTCTCCCTCCTATTCGTGTCTGGACATGTGCGTCACGGGAAGGTATTTTATCCTGGGTGGTAGATTATGCATGCCCACTTAGGGCTGGACAGTGTCATGGACCTCCACTGCATGTTCTGACTTGTGTCCAGATATCTACTGGATTGGACATCATGTCATCATACCCATTCTACTATTTACACAAGTTGGTCATCCCGTGAGGGATATCCCAAAAATTGGTCAAAGCCAAAACAAGTTAGATAACAAAGATTTTTGTGGCTGCACGAAAATGTACAGGGGGTTTTACATGCAGGGGATACATGGTTTGCAATCCTGACACTACCTAGGGTGACAATACCTACTACATATGCGTAGGGGTCACTGTGTGTAGCTGTTTCTGCAACAAACCAGTGGACCAAGTACGGCTGGATTTGGTGGACATTCTGGTATGGTGGCAGGTTGTGTGTTGTGGAGGGTATGCTGGGTAGGCTATTATGCATCCAGGTGTGTTGCATTTGTTATGGCCAGTTCCATCAGGACCCATCTGTGGGTATGTGACGGTGCCGTATCTATACATTTGTCTCGCATATTTCCATATTCATATGTTTGTGAGATTGTGTTCTACACTATGGCCTGTCTGCTTGTCTTGCAGCTGTTTCTACATGAGGTTGTGTTTCTTTCCACTTCACCTGCTGCCCCCTCATACACCTCTGGTTCACCTTTTCTGCATACGACACAAGTATTGCCTTTGAGGAATTTACCATTAAACACACACCCCTCACACGCGAATTACTCACACCCCATAGAGCACTACTTTGGTTGTTGGCCCATGACACGGCCAGAGTTACACATTGACTACCCTACATGTGTCGGGTACCTTTATGGTTGTGTGGACTACCCTGCCATGTTTGCTTTCCATATACTATACCTCACGCACATAGGTACACTCCCTTACTTCACTTTCATTACTTGGTTGGTGTATCCGGGTACTACCCGTTCGACTGTGTCACATACACGTTCGGATTATACAGCTGACTTCCGGATTTTGCTAGCCTGTTCTACTCATTGGTAAGATGGCACCTTTTCCTATGTCCAAGCTATTCCTTACACATGTCCGACCGTTGTGGACATTGCCTCCCCACAGTCAACGGTTGTGTTTCCACCTTTTCAATTGGCCACAGTGTGACATAGGGTTACCACCTGTCCCACTTTGTGAGGGACAGTCCCTCTTTGGGCAGTTGTGTCCTGACATGTAATTGTCAACATGGCAAATGTCCTGAGATTTTAGGACAAACATATTTCTTATATTTTATGTGATAGTTGCATTAAACAGTTAATTCTGTATCTGAAATACCTAACTGTTATGAGAAACAGAATAAGCAACTAAAATGCTACAGGAATACGCTTTTCTGTAGGCAAAACAGTTATGTTCAGTCCTTTGTACTGGCCGTGGGTATGTGTCGGCCTGTACAGTCTGATGACTGTACCAAACATGTCCCACTTTGGCCATTTGTAAGGGTGGCAACCCTACTGTGACAGTTGCGGTGAACACAGCATATTTTACAGGCCGACACATACCCAAGGTCAGTTCGGCAGATAGAACTTACAATTCTTGCCTATATCTAAGCTTATTCTTGTAGCATTTCGGTATCTTATTCTGTTTGTTATGACATTTATGTATTATACGTCCAGTGAAATTATGTTTACTGCAACTATTGCATGACGTCTACGGAGGAATTATGTCCTATATTCTCTGGACATTTGCCAGTTTTACATGTTTGTGTCAGGACACATCTGCCCACAGAGGGACTGTCGCTCGCAAAGTGGGACAGGTGGTAATCTTGGTCGATGGTACGGATCATACTGTTCCTTTCAGCCTACATGTGTCCATGTTGTTATGGCTCGTTTATATGCTCCTTCTGTTTCGTTTACATGCGTATTCTATTTCCTATCACATTTGGTATGTGAAATACGGACATACCTTTTGTATGTGACTATTACATGGCTTGTGGGATATGATTCAGACATACGGTCACTACCTATATCTACATTTCTCCTCGTGTATTTTGTTGTGGACACATCTGCACACTATGTTCCCTCCCTCAAATTATGGATCGGCTGGTGACCCTCTCCGTTGGAATGGACGTACCTACTGGCAGCGCGCTAACATCTGATACGTTTCACTTCCACATGGTATAGCTATCAACACTACGTTGAACTACAGGCACACGGTTTTCCTGTCATTTGTTCATGGGTAGGGACCCGTTATTCCCTACCATGCATTTGTGTTTGACTCTTCATTTTCTGTTCAAAGGGACTCTGCTTTGCATACGTTTCAGTCTCCACGGACACTGATAGGTACGATTACTACTGCTGGCGGAATATAATATTCAGCAGTTTAGGTTGCTCCTCGAAAGCCGACATTGACACGCCTCCCTGCGCAACTTTGATATGCCCCTTGCACTCGCGCACGTTTCCTATGCACGTGGCTGTGGCAGCTGCGTGCCTTCATTAATATGCATATGGCGCGTCTACTCCACATCTATGCCACATGGCCGGCGCAAGCCTTATGCCGGACTTGCGCCAAGCTTCATGAATCCGGGGGTTTATGTCGGAAAAACTGAGCGTAAGCTCCATAATTGAATTTACAAACATTTATATGAAATCAAAAAAGAAAAAAACGACTAATGCTTTGTTTAGACATCTAAATAAACACCCTGAGCACAGCTTCAAATTCAGTATTCTGGAAAGGGTGTAGAAAGAAAAAAGGGCAGGGCCTGGAAAGCAATTTTAGAACAGCATGAACTAAATTGGCAGCTACATCTAGAAGCATATAGGTATCCAGGATTAAATGACCATGTCAGTATATTACTTATTTTGAAATTAAAGGTTTGGGAAAGATGAGGTAGCTACATATATAAAAAGTTCATTGACATCTTTAATAAAAGATATGTTCTTAATAATATATGTATGATAGGAATGTAATTTATGGTATTTACATGAATGTAGTATTTAATATTATCATTGGTATCATTTTAAAACAACATGACACAGTATGCATTTATTTAAACAGGTAACTTGTAATGAATTTTAAGTGTACATAGAGGGACGTGTTCACTAAGGGTTGTATTACTTTAAATTTGGGGATTTTGAAAAGTCATATGACTGATGAAGTTTATTTAAATGGCTTGACAATTAATTAATTAATTTGTATCTGATGAAGTTTTAAAAGTTTTAAAACGAAAGCGCTTATAAGCTTACTGGATTTATTTAAAGATTTTGCCTAAGGATTAAAGTTTTTAACGGACTGGCTATGAACTGTTTTTGCTTCCAGCAACTGTGTGTGTTTTCATTTGCAATACCTATCAACATTACTTTATAGGGACACTATATTGCTGTACTCAGCTTCCCCAGGGAGGTCTCTGTCTGTACAGTATGTGTGTAAAAAATCAGTGGATGGAGTATTTACTTGAAGTGAACTGAGAGGAGAAAAGAAGGTGAAAATGGAAGAATCAATACAAAAAAAAATGAAAAAGAGGATAGATTACAGCTGTACCATTCTTTTCCCACCAAATAGCAATAATCTGTATTATGGAATCATCAATACATCTCTGTGTGCGTGTGTTAATGGAAATTACAATATATGTATGCATTTGGTGTTCATAAAAGTGAAGCTGAGAGTGCGTATGATTTGATCCAAGAGGGTTTTTAGTTAATCATATTGCTTTATCTGAGATGCTATTGCTATAACAGTGGCTTCCAGCATTTTCTACTGGTAAAAGTAGTGAAGTGGGACAGGTGTTGTTGGTAGAAGAAATAGATCTGAACTTCTCAAGGGAACAGTAAACAGTTATTTTTAAATAATTTTGTACATGTAAACAACAGAACTGTTTTTGTTTCTCACTCCTTACTTTAACAAACTAGACTAGACTAGCTAGATGCTTGTTCAAACAAGTTCATTTAACTTTTCATTTTGGGTCTTGTGTTCTTTTGAGGTTGTGGAATAATTTTATTTATACAAATATTACATCTGTTAGTATTTATCTTACTTACTAGACTAAAACAAAAATGTTACAGCACAACAGTTCAATGTAGTATTTGACTTTTTATTTTGGGTCCTGAATTTTTCTGCAAGTTGTGAAATAGCTTTGTAGAAGTGCATGTCTGACTTACTACAGTAAACAAAAATCCGGAACAAATAATGAAAATAAAATTAAACTGAACCAGAGCCAAAAATGATGACAAAAAACTTTTAATTCAACACATCCACAGTAAGCGCTTTCATCCACCAAGGACTTCTTCAGATTGTATAATGTGTTACAAAAAACACTCATTAAATACACATAATTTATGATGTCACATGACATATTTTTTTCCTTTTAAGGAAAGCAGTAAACTCCTTCCTATCATTCAAACCAGTGGACGGCAAGCATTCATTTTCACTTGCCATTCATATTCCTTCCAGCTCAACTCTTCTTCTGCATCAAATTTCTTATCAGCATCCAAACCTTCATCCAAAACACAAAACCTAAAATTCACTTTGCATTTGTTGTCCTTATAATGATTACTTAAAGCATTTTTGTCATCTTGCACACTTACAGCATACTTGTGCTCATACATTCTTTTATTTATTTCTCTTGTTCTCCCCAAATAAAATGCAGTACATGACATGCAGACAATCAAATACACTATAAATCTTGATTTGCAAGTGTATCTGCCCTTTATATGCACCCATGTGGTGCCCACTTTGATATCCTTAACCTCAGTCAACAACAAATCACATAAATTGCACATTAAGCATTTGTACATTCCCGGGTTATTGCATTTCAGCACTGTACTGTTTAACTTACTCTGAAATAAGTTTTTAAAACTTTTGCCTTTTTTCTGCACAAAAACAGGGGCATCTCCTACCTTTTGCCCACCTCTGTACTGCACTTTAAAAATTTCCAATTATCTTTTATAATATTTTTTATAGTATAACCATCAACGCTGTTGGTAACTTGCATAGAAGTTTTGAAATCTTTTGTATATTATTTTTTGGTACTACTACCTTATCACTTCTATTGCTAACAATTTCTTTAAAGCAAAGTTCTACATCATTTTTAGGATACCCTCTGCTGATAAATTTCTCACATAAGCTCATACACTCCTTATTAAACATATGATCTTCATCAGTTAAATGATGTACTCTAGTCAATTGACCTTTAACAATATCTGTTTTGTTTTTTTGGGGGTGCATACTGTATTTCTTTGTAAATAAGACCTAACCAGAGAATAAGGCCTAGCATGGTTTTCCAGGGTGGTCATGATATAAACCCTACCCCATAAATAAGCCCCAGTTAAGCTTGTCAACAACACACAATGGACGTGTTGAATTATAAAATAATATTATTGACACCTATTGACTGAGGTTATCGTACTCACCATTTTCGGACCATTTGGACACCCAACTTCTCTTTGCAGAAAGTAATAAGATTCTTTGCCTGGGAGTCCTCCACAATTCTTACTGTAACCCTAACCATCACTCACACTTGATGGTTGAGATCCTTGGCCCATAAACACTGGCAGGCGTATTTTGATTGATCAACGTACAGACAATGTGCATAAAGCACACGCAAGTGATAGTGCATGGTTGTGGGTGTGCCTTCTCTTTGTAAACAGCATCATTTTGTGTTGCCACTCCGGTCTCATAAGTCTTCAAATTACCCCCCCCCCCCAGAACAAGATGAGTGCAAAAAGAAAGAGCTATTCAGTCGCGTACAAGAAAGGAATTGTGGTGGACTCCCGGGGAAAGAATCTGATGGCTTTCTGCAAAGGGAAGAAGTTAGATCTCCGAATGGTCCGAAAATGGCGTGCAGTGTAAGATAACCTCAGTCAACAGGCCAACGAGAGAAATGCTAAGAAGTGCAAGTGTGGATCAGGTCTGCAACCATTATTTCCTGAGCTGGAAGACATCATCTGTGAGTGGATTGCTAACAGGAGAGCAAAGGCTTTGGCTGTGCGCAGGGCTGATATCCAGGCTTTTGCCCTTGCAATGGCACCACAGTTAGAAATATCCCCAGAAGAATTCAAAGCATCACAACATTGGCTGGATGGCTTCCTTCACTGATATGAACAGTTCAAGCTGGAAGATACTGAAGTTATTAAACGTGCACTTGCGTTCAAGTCCTTTGTTGATGGTATTGACTTTTCTAAATACCAACTCTCCAACATGATTGCTATGGATGAAACTGCAGTGTTTATGGGCCAAGGATCTCAAACAACAATTGATCAGAGGGGTACCTCATCAATCTACATTCCCTCCACTGGTTACAAGAGTGCACGTGTTACCTGTATTTTGGCAATTCGTCTAGATGAAAAGAAAATCCCACCTCTAATCATTAGTAAGGGCAAGAAAAATAAGACTGAATGTGTTTCAGGCATTTACATTCTTGAAACCAAAAAAGCCTGGTGCACACAAGCAGCTATAAGGAAGTGGGTCGATGTAATGCTGCCACTTGTTTTGCAAGGCAGCAAAAGAGGTCTGCTAGTCTGGGATTTAGCCAGCACTCATCGAGCTAAATAAATAAAGAAATTCCTTGCACAGAGAAGAATAGATCAAATAATGATTCCTGCAAGAATGACTGCCTATCTCCAGACCCTTGATATTGCAATAAATAAGAAGTTATGTACCTACCATAACGTTCCATGTTAGTTGTCTTCATCTCGCCTTCTTTCTTGCTGTTTGGGATCGGAGTCAATCCTCGGCTCTGACTTGGCCATCTTCAATAGCGCGAGAGCTGTTTACTGGCTTGAGGCTACCCCTTATCCCATGATGCCTAGCAATAGCTACCCAGATCTCATTTGAAATAGCTAATCCAGACATAATAAGAGAGAAACCAGTTATCAAAAAACTGGTTGCTCCATGCATTCTAATATCTAGAATAGGTTAGGAAGACCTAGCCAGAAGAATAACAATAAAAGAATACTCAGCCATTGAAAAAAGGGACTCCTCTCGATCCACTAGGACGGGGGACGGAGGGAAGGACGCAAGAAAGAAGGCGAGATGAAGCCAACTAATATGGAACATTATGGTAGGTACATAACTTCTTAATGTTAAGTTGACTATCTCGCCTTCATTCTTGCTGTTTGGGACAGTGTCCCTAGCACCTAACACCCTGGGTGGCTTAGTGGAACAGACTCTTCAGAACAGTGGAACCAAAGTCAGCTCTGCTCCGGGAGACCATATCCACCTTGTAATGAGAAATAAAGGTATGAAGGTTTGCCCACGTGGCAGCTGCACAGATGGAATCCATGGGCAACCTAGACTGAAAAGCTACGGAGGTGGCTAATGCCCTAGTAGAATGACCTTTCGGTTTAATTGGTAACTCTTTGTTCCTTAACTGGTAAATAAAAGTAATAGTGTGGGACAACCATCTGGATAAGGTCACCTTGGAAACTGGGAGACCTTGTTTGTTTAAGGCATAAGAAAGGAATAATTGGTCTGACTTTCTTATTTCTTTAGTTCTATGTAGGTAAAAATGCAATTGTCTATGAACATCCAATTGGTGAAGCTTGTACTCTGCCTTGTTGCTATGATTTTGGTAGAACACAGGGAGATCTATAGATTGGTTTAAATTATTTTCTGAGCAGACTTTAGGAAGAGACGAAGGATTAGTCCTCAGAGCAACTCTGTCCTTGTGAAACACCAGGTAGGGAGGATGAACACATAGTGCTTGAAGTTCTGAGACATGCCTAGCTGAAGTGATAGCTACCAGAAAGCGTGTCTTCCAAGATAGAAACTTGATGGAGCAGGATGCTGCTGGTTCAATAGGAGGCAGAATTAAGGAAGTTAGGACTAAATTAAGGTCCCAAGGAGGAGGGGGATCTCTCACTGGAGGTCTAAGAAGAGATTTTCCTCTCAAAAAAGCTTTACAGAGCTTATGAGCCATAATGTTAGAATTTGACAAACCGATATGAAAATTAGAAATGGCCACTAATTGTACCCTAATCGTAGAGGAAGCAGCCCCGGAGTGAAACAGTTGTGCTAGGAATTCCAGAATTTCGTGGACTGGGGCTGAGAAGGGATCCACATTCCTAGACTCTGCCCAACAAGAAAAAGGTTTCCATTTGCTAGCATAAGTTTTTCTCGTTGTAGACTTATGAGAGGAGACGATAATCTCACGGACGTCTGGGGAAATGCTGGGAAGCCTGGCTAAGGTTGGAAGTGGAACAACCAAGCTGTGAGCTGGAGAGTTTGGAGGGATTGATGCAACCCACCTGACTGATGAATCAGGAGATCTGGAATTGGGTCCAGAGTCCAGGGCTGATTGAGAAGGTAATGGTGCTGGAATGGGAACCATATCTGTCGAGGCCAGTAGGGGGCAATGAGGATCATTTTGCAACCCAATGATTTTGCTTTCTGTATGAGTTTCGGTATCAGGGGAAATGGAGGAAAGGCATAAAGAAGTCCCTGAGGCCAATCGTGGACTAGAGCATCTCTGGGTATGTGACCTGGAAGTGGAAGAAGGGAGAAGTAGTTGCTGCATTTGCTGTTGAAGGGGGTGGCAAAAAGATCGCAGCAAGGCTGTCCCCATTTGCGGAAAATAAGATTGCAACTTCCTGATTCAGAGACCACACGTGAGGCATGAGGATAGCTCTGCTGACCCTGTCCGCTATTTCGTTGGATCTCCCAGGGATGTGCGTCGCAATCAGAAAACATTGGGAGGAAATCGCCCACTGCCAAAGTCTGAGTTCTTCTCGACACAGGGGGTAGGATCTGGTTCTGCCCTGCTTGTTGATGTACCACAACACTGACATGTTGTCTGTTTGAATTGCAATGGTCCTGGAAGGAAGAGAGTCTTGAAGAGTTTGCAATGCTAGGAGCATGGCTCTCATTTCTAGGACATTTATGCGCAGATGGTACTCATGAGGTTGCCAAGTGCCTTGGAGTGTCCTGCCCAGATAAACTCCCCCACCCTATCAGGGAGGTGTCTGTCATCACTGTGGCTGTCAGAGGGGGTAGTACGAAAGGTCTACCCTGAGTAACTAGTGGGGAGACCATCCACCAAGAAAGGTGTCTTTTGCATGCCTCCGTGATCAGGATCATGTGAGACATGGGTAGCTCTTGGAAAGACCACTACGTGAAAAGAAGCCACTGAAGAATTCTCATGTGGAAACATGCTAGTGGGAGTAGAAGAATGGCAGCTGCCATGGAGCCCAGAGTTTGAAGGACATACCTGACTTGGATTCTTTTGCTCTGCATTAGGATTTGCACTTGATGATGAATTGTGGACACTCTTTCCAGTGGCAACCTTGCAAACATATCCCTTGTGTTTAAGTCTGCTCCTATGTAAGTGATAGATTGACAGGGCAACAAGGCAGATTTTTCGAAATTTATTGTAATACCTAGCTGGGTGCAAGATGTGAGTGTATAATCCTGAGCTTGTAGGAGTTGATGCCTGGTGGTAGCAGTGAGGAGCCAGTCATCTAGATATGGAAAGACCTGGAATCCTTGACATCTCAGGTGAACCGTGACCACTGCCATACATTTGGTGAACACCCTGGGGGCTGTGGTGAAACCAAAGGGCAGAGCTCTGAACTGGTAATGACTGGCCCCCTCCCAAAAGCGAAGAACTCTCCTGGAGCATCTGTCCATCATGATATGGTAGTATGCATCCTGAAGATCTATCGAGCACATCCAATTGTCCTGACCCAGAAAGGGTAGAATGGATTGTAGCATGATCATCTGAAACTTTGTTCTTTGTACAGATTTGTTTAGTCTGCTGAGATCCAGAATCTGGCTCCAGTCCCCTGTCTTTTTTGATACCAAAAAGAACCTTGAATAAGTTCCGGATCCATGCTGGTCTGCGGGGACTTCCTGGATGGCTCTTTTTTCTAGCAGTTTTCAAACTTCTATTACTGCTTGCTCCTTCAGACTGTTTGGAACATCTGGAAGGGTCTTCTTTGACTGTAAGGGGGATTGATGGAAGGGAATTTTGCAACCTCTGGATATAATGGATCGTACCCATCTGTCTCTTGTTAAATTTTGCCAGGCTTTTGGGTACAGTGAAAGTCTTCCCCCGATTGCCTCCAGAGGTGAGCAGCCAGGCAACCCTTCAGGGATGCTGGAAGGGCTTATCAGAGAAAGATTCTCTGTTACCCTGGTTCTGCGGACCCCCTCTGCCACGAGGGCGGTGTCTATTATTATTGTTTCCCCCTCTGCCTCTGGAGGAAAAATCACTACGTGTGTCAGGTAAGGCTCCCTGAGATTTATGGAACCACATCTTCCCACTCTTCTGACCCTTGGGGTAAGGTCTAGAGGGAGTGGAAAAATGGACTCCCACGGCAGAGAGAGTCTTGCCTTCTTGCTCACACCTAGCCAACGTGTCTTTCACCTGTGGCCCAAAGAGAAAAGGGCCATAAAAGGGGGTATTGGTGAAGGACACTCGAAAGGGTTCCGCAAAGTGGCACATCCCCACATGCCTCCTAAGAGCCACACCCATGCCCGTGGCTCTACTTGCTCCATCGGCTGCATAGGAAATGAGCCTCATGGAGGAGTTAACTACAGAATTAAGCATCGTTAGCTGGGAAGCTACTTTGGCTTGTACTCCCTCAGCTGTAGGATCTTGAAGGGTATCTCCAAGCTCTTTAAGGAGATCCCTTTGAGGGCGAGTAAAATGACATAGATAGTTCAGGGACCTCATGGAGAAGGTCGCTGAAGCAAACATTTGCTTTCCGTACCTGTTCATCATCCTAAACTCCTTGTTAGGGGGATGAACAGATGAAGAGGTCTCTGCCAACTCTTTTTTTGGTGGCTGCTGCTACCACCATGGCATCAACGGGCACACCTTTAGAAAGGAATTGCTTATCCTGGGGAGCTGTAATAAATTTACCAGGTCTCCTCGGAGGTGGTTCCACTGTGTCTGGAGCTGACCAAGCCTTTCAAGCCACTACAGACATAAGTGGGTCAAAAGGCAGAGAAACCCAGGAGGTGGAAGGTCAGGAACCAAAAGCATCCAGGAATACAGAATCATCCTCGATAGGGGCTAGGGGATTCCAGTCCCCCCTCTGCCTAAGCATTTCCAGGATGTCCAAGAAGGAAACATCTTCAGAGGGGATCTTGGGGACCCTTCCAATTCATCTAAGTCTGTATCAGAAGTGACAGACTCAGGAGAGTCAATGTGCTTCCTCTCGCACTTCTTCTTCTGAGGGGGCTCCTCTGAGTGATCAGGGGAGGCCTCGGAAGAAGAGGAAACACCCAATGGGGTGTCCTGGAACATCGGTTCTCTACACTTGGGGTCTGGAGGAGGAGAAGAGGTAGGCACAGACACTACAGGGGATGGAGCCAGTGGGGCTGGTAGTGGAGCTGACTCGGGGGACAGCACACTCCGCATGACCTCAAAGGCGTTCCTGCCTCGAGGCAGAGAAAGCTCCAGTTCTGAAGAAATAGGAATCTTTCTCTGTGCCGAGGGGGATGGCTCCGAGGCTGATGTTGGAGCCGAGCTCACCTGCGCCGATGCTCCGAGAGGGAGAATGGGGTAGGACAAGGGTCTGATGCCACTTGCCCCCTCGGAGCCAACGAGGGAGCCCCGGTGTCCAGATTCCTCAATTGAAGGTACTATTGAGGGAATCGGAGCCAATGTCGGAACCAAAGGAGATATGGTTATCGGAGCTGATGGTTCCACTACCCGAACCCCAACGAACTCTGGCTCTGAGCTTAATGGACTCGGAGGAGGAACAGAAAAGGAGGTGAATGGAGCTGATACCTGTTGAGGAGGGCTAGACAATATTTTAGCTAGTGCCTGTGATTTTAGCAATATACTTACTACTCTCTCCACATCATGATCCAACAGCTTAGAGGATCGAGAGGAGTGTGAAGAACAGTGACTACATTCACTTTGCAATAATGGAGACCCAGGAGCCGAATGAACTGACTCTAATGAAGGGGACCTCAGCCTTTTATGGCTTCGAGATGGCTCCAAAACATCCAATGGAGCCGACGGAGGGGTTGTCTTGTCAGTACCAGCCGGAACCGACATACTCGGTAAATCCTGTACCGGATTCGGCTCCGAAGGTGGAGCCGACGGTTTAGAGGATTTTGGGGATTTCACTGGCTGTGAACTCTTGGCCGGTGAATTCTAAGGTTTTAACAGACCCCTAAGGATTAATTTCTTCTTCCGTTCCTGCAGGACTCTTGGACTAAATGCATGGCAAATAGAACAAGAGTCCTGCAGGTGAACAGCACCCAAACAATAAACGCAACTAGTGTGCCTGTCTGTCAGAGACATTTTCTGACAGCATGAGTCACAGTTTTTAAGTCCAGAAACTTTAGCTTCTTTAGACATAACTCAACCACAAAAAAACAAGTACCAGAAGAGAAACACAGATAGAAAAAAAAAAATTCTACTCTAGTCAAAGTACAACAGACTATGTATGTATATATATATATATATATATATATATATATATATATATATATATAAATAAAACAATCTCCCTTTTTTTTTTTTTTAAACAATAGCAAAAACAGAAGGAAAGGAGAGCCTCTAAGTTAAATGGCTGTCCTTGGGAAGGGAGTGGGGGAGGGGAGAACTCTCTAACTTAAACAAGTTCTACTAAAAAGGGGACTATAAAAGAACAAAGTACTGAACAACACACACTAGTGAATACAACTAAGAAAGGTAAATTATCTAAAGTTTCATGGAGCATAAGAATATATTTCTACACAAAAAATTTGAAAATACAAGCCTGAGCCAGAAAACGACACACCTTGCAGCTGAAGCAGCAAACGAGATCTGGGTAGCCATCGCTAGGCATCATGGGATAAGGGGTAGCCTCGAGCCAGTAAACAGCTCTCGAACTATTGGAGCCGAGGATCCCAAACGGCAAAATATGAAGGCGAGATAGACAGCTTAACATCAAGCCATTCAAGGACCATTTGCGCATGGAATTCAATGACTATATTGAAAATAGAATGGAGAGAAATCAGCATGGAAACTTTGTGAAGCCTACAAGAGGTCATGACTTGGGTGAAAAAGTCATGGGATAAAATCACTGACAGATGTGTTGCCAATGCACTACGAGCAGGCTACTTGGACAAGCAGTGCTCATTTAAGGAGAGCTCTATTGCTAGGCATGACAGATTGGGGCAAATGGTTCTACAGGAAAAGGAGTCACAAGAAATTCAGATCGAAATTCAGGGGTTGGACACTTATGACAATGTTCCAGAAGAAGATGACATGATTGTATTTGAATAACTGTGAAAGCCAAGGTGCAGATATTCTGAAGTTGAAATATTTGGTGCACTGTTTATGTAGAATTCTCACACAACTGTTTTAATGCGTTAGAACTGTGGTCCAGTAACAGAAATGTACGAAATAAATGTCAATTTGTGTACATGAATAAATGTCAATTTTTGTATATGAATAAATGTCAATTTGTGTTCATTGATAAATATTGATTTTTATACATGAATAAATTAATAAAGGCAGATTGCTGACGGTGTGGGTAAATAAGGCATCCCTTGATAATAAGCCCTAATGCGTATTTTGGTGGGGGAAAGAGTATAAGACCCGGTCTTATTTTCAGGGAAATACGGTACTATCATAGTGCAAAAAAGAATTGTTTTGGACCTCCTTCTTATGAATAGCTGTTACCAATTTACCATTCACCTTGGTAATATTGAGATGTAAAAAATTAATAGTCGCCGGATCATAGATGGAAGTAAATTTAAGAAAAAAACAAACATTATTGAGATAAATCAAGAATGCTTCCAATAATTTTAAATCACCCCTAAAAATTAAAAAAGCATCATCAATAAAACACTTAAAAAATACAATGTATTTCATATAAATGCTTTCAAAAACATGGCACTTTTCCCATCCATGCATAAAAATATTGGCGTAGCTAGGGGCCATAGCGGCACCCATCACTACTCTATTTACTTGTCTAAACAACTTTCTATTAAACTCAAAAAAATTAAAATTGAGAATAATGTCTAACATCTCCATAAGAAGAACAAGCATATTGAAAGAAAACTTCTTAGAATTCAAGATTTCAAGCCTGACTACCTCCATACCCTCATCATTAGGAATGACAGTATACAATGATTTTATATCCAGGGTAACTAAAATATCATTGTCATACACTACTGAGTTACCCAATAAATTCTTAAATTCAAATGAATCTTTTATATAAGATGAACCCATAGTGGCTACTACTTGTAAATGCCTATCCACAAAAATAGCCAAGGCTTCAGTTTTGTTCTAAATTGCTGGCAACAACAGGGTACATAGGTGGTTTGTCCAAGTTTTTATGTATCTTGGACAAACCAAAGATATGACTCATTTTAGGAGAATGAACATATAAAAACTTTCTGATGTCATCAGTTATGCGCCCAGCTAAAAAACACTCTTCTATTTGGCAATCAATAAAAGAAAAACATTTTTTTACTTCTGCAAAGACTATATTTTTGTAAAAAGACACATCAGGTAACATATTTTCCATTTCAATAATATAATCATTCTTATTTAGAATTACCAAAGCATTTCCTTTATCAGCTTTAGTGACCAAAACAGCATCATTATTTAATAGATCATATAATGACTTCATCTGGGTCCAACTAAGGTTGAAAAATTTAAGCATGGGCCTATTATCAAACATCTCAATGACTTGCTGCTCACAAACCATTTGAAACACCTCTAATTCTTTAATCAGTGGGGGGGGTTATACACACTTGGCCTATAAAACATCTTAGAATCAGCAGCATTGTTAGGAAATGAGAAGTTTAGGTTCAACTTCCTACTATAATCCCTCAAACAATTAATAGTGTCACACTTATCAGCCCTTTTTGAGGGAACACAATTTCAACTTTTTTTCAGTACATTACACATTTCATCAGACAAAACAAGGCTAGATAGCTTCACAATTACAAAAGCACTGTCTACAGTACCTTGAAAATTTATTTTGTAAAGTTTTTCTTTTTCCAGTTCTTTTTGTACTGAAAGTTTTTCCACGGTGCAGATACTACTTCTGACCAAGTCTTGCTTGGATTGCCTTGCCTCTGATAAACTTTCAATGGCTGTACATTCCCTTCTTTCTGAAAATCCTTATTGGCGTTATTGTCCATATTGTTGGTAGTTTTG
Source organism: Protopterus annectens (assembly GCF_019279795.1). Taxonomy (NCBI): domain Eukaryota; kingdom Metazoa; phylum Chordata; order Ceratodontiformes; family Protopteridae; genus Protopterus; species Protopterus annectens. The sequence goes on from NC_056739.1 coordinate 1,386,667,488, forward strand.
CTACTAGCTGCTGTATTTGCATTTGCAACACCTGTTGCAGAATTAGAAGGCTCATTTCTTTGAGCCTAATGCTTAGATTTTCTAATGCCATTATCTTCTGTTTGGATTCTCTCTGCTGCCTCGTTCCTCACGTTCTCAGACGATCGTTGCTGCATATTGGCCACACCCCCTTCTGCTAAATCACTGCTGACATCATTAGATTTATAGTCCACCTTATCTCTTAAAAACTTTTTCATTTTCCATTTTTTTTTTAAATATCATTTTCTTTGCTAAGCTTTTCTTGAATCAAAGAAAACTTAGCATTGAAATTATCAGAAATAAGACTGTCTTTTAACTTAAAAAAGCGGACTTTATGTTGCTGTTGAGCTCATTCATTCGACTGACATTGAGCTCAAATAGCATTTCTACATATTGTAACCCAGTTATTTGGTTAAGAGTTACCCATTTGTTAATGAAATCAGCCAGAATGTCACTTCCTACAGGCATTACTCATACTCGTAGCCCCTTTGGTACTCTTTGTGTTTTTAAACAACTTTGGAAATACATGTTATCCCACTGCAATCTCTTTAGCTTTAACAGATCTTTTTCAAGCTGATTAAAGATATTGTAGAAGTTAGGGCTTGTTGAAGGATTTACCAGTGGCTGATCTCTAACACCATCAAATGGATCAGCTGGAGGCACTAACCACCCATTAAGTGCCTCATCGAATCTTCCAAAGCCTCCTTCACTGCTGGCATCCCCTACACCATTCTGAGCAGCATACCTGCTCATACATCCATCTTGAATCAAAATTATTGAACTATTAGGTATATCCATTAAAATTCCACATGGACTCATGGTCATGAAGCTTGAAGTCATCTGGCTCTCCATGTATTCCAAAACCAAGAATAAAATCAAACAAAAATCCGGAACAAATAATGAAAATAAAATTAAGTTGAACCAGAGCCAAAAATAACAACAAAAAACTTTTAATTCAACACATCCACAGTAAGCGCTTTCATCCACCAAGGACTTCTTCAGACTGTATAATGTGTTACAAAAAAACACTCATTAAATACACATAATTTATGATGTCACATGACATAATTTTTTCCTTTTAAGGAAAGCAGTAAACTCCTTCCTATCATTCAAACCAGGTGGATGGCAAGCATTCAATTTCACTTGCCATTCATATTCCTTCCAACTCAACTCTTCTTCTGCATAGAATTTCTTATCAGCATCCAAAACTTAATCCAAAACACAAAACCTAAAATTAGCTTTGCATTTGTTGCCCTTATAATGCTTAGTTACAGCATTTTGTCATCTTTCACACTTACAGCATATTTGTGCTCATACATTCTTTTATTTAATTCTCTTGTTGTTCACCCCACAAATTGGAAATTTTTAAAGTGCAGTACGGAAGTGTGGCAAAAGGTAGGAGATGCCCCTGTTTTTGTACAGAAAAAAGGCAAAAGTTTTAAAAACTTATTTCAGAGTAAGTTAAACAATAAAGTGCTGAAATGCAGTAACCCAGGAATGTACAAATGCTTAATATGCAATGTATGTGATTTGTTGTTGACTGAGGTTAAGGACATCAAAGTGGGCACTACATGGGTGCATATAAAGGGCAGATACACTTGCAAATCAAGATTTATAGTGTATTTGATTGTCTGCATGTCATGTACTGCATTTTATGTGGGGCAAACAACAATAGAATTAAATAAAAAATGTACGGGCACAAGTATGCTGTAAGTGTGCAAGATGACAAAAATGCTTTAAGTAAGCATTATAAGGACAACAAATGCAAAGTGAATTTTAGGTTTTGTGTTTTGGATGAAGGTTTGGATGCTGATAAGAAATTTGCTGCAGAAGAAGAGTTGAGCTGGAAGGAATATGAATGGCAAGTGAAATTGAATGCTTGCCGTCCACTGGTTTGAATGATAGGAAGGAGTTTACTGCTTTCCCTAAAAGGAAAAAAATTATGTCATGTGACATCATAAATTATGTATATTCAATGAGTGTTTTTTGTAACACATTATACAGTCTGAAGAAGTCCTTGGTGGATGAAAGTGCTTACTGTGGATGTGTTGAATTAAAAGTTTTTTTGTCATTATTTTTGGCTCTGGTTCGGTTTAATTTTATTTTCATTATTTGTCCTGTATATTTGTTTGCTTTTAATTCTTGGTTTTGGAATACATGGAGAGCCAGATGACTTCAAGCTTCATGACTGTGACTCCAGGTGGAATTTTAATGGATACACCTAGTGGTTCAATAACTTTGAATCAAGAAGGGCGTATGAACAGGTATGCTGCTCAGAATGGTCTGGGGGCTGCCAGCAGTGAATGAGGCTTTGGAAGATTCGATGAGGCACTTAATGGGTGGTTAGTGCCTACAGCTGATCCATTTGATGGTGTTAGAGATCAGCCACTGGTAAATACTTCAACAAGCCCTAACTTCTACAATATGTTTAATCAGCTTGAAAAAGATCTGTTAAAGCTAAAGAGATTGCACTGGGATAATGTGTATTTCCAAACTTGTTTAAGTACACAGAGTACCAGAGGGGCTACGAGTATTTCCAGCTGATTTCATTAATAAATGGGTAGCTCTTAACCAAAAAACTGGGCTACAATATGTAGAAATGCTATTTGAGCTCAATGTCAGTCGAATGAATATGCTCAACAGCAACATAAAGTCTGCTTTTTTAAGTTAAAAGACAGTCTTACTTCTGATAATTTCAATGCTAAGTTTTCTTTGATTCAAGAAAACTTAGCAAAGAAAATGATATTTAAAAAAATGGAAAATGAAGTTTTTAAGAGATAAGGTGGACTATGAATCTAATGATGTCAGCAGTGATGTAGCAGAAGGGGGTGTGGCCAATATGCAGCAACGAACTTCTGGGAACGTAAGGAAAGTGGCGGCAGAGAGAATCCAAACAGAAGATAACGCCATTAGAAAAACTAAGCATTTGGCTCAAAGAAATGAGCCTTCTAATTCTGTTGCAGATACAAATACAGCAGCTAGTAGCAAAACTACCAACAATATGGAGAATAACACCAATAAGGATTTTCGGAAAGAAGGGAATGTTCAGCCAGTGAAAGTTTATCAGAGGCAAGGCAATCTAAGCAGGACTTGGTCAGAAGTAGTATCTGCACTGAGAAAATACGTTCAGTACAAAAAGAAATGGAAAAAGAAAAACTTTACAAAATAACCTGTCACGGTACTGTAGACACTGATTTGTAACTGTGAATCTATCTAGCCTTGTTTTGTTCGATGAAAGTTGAACTTAAAATTGTCATTTCCTAACAATGCTGCTGATTCTAAGTGTGTATAACCCCCCCCCCCCACTGATAAAAGAATTAGAGGTGTTTCAAATGGTTTGTGAGAAGCAAGTCATTGAGATGTTTGATAATAAGCCCAAGCTTAAATTTTTCAACCTTAGTTGGACCCAGGCAAAGTCATTTTATGATCTATTAAATAATGATGCTGTTTTGGTCACTAAAGCTGATAAAGGAAATGCTTTGGTAATTCTAAATAAGAATGATTATATTATTGAAATGGAAAATATGTTACCTGATGTGTCTTTTTACAAAAGTATAGTCTTTGCAGAAGTAAAAAATGTTTTTCTTTTATTGCTGGCCAAATAGAAGAGTGTTTTTTAACTGGGCGCATAACTGATGATATCAGAAAGTTTTTAATATGTTCATTCTCCTAAAATGAGTCGTATCTTTGGTTTGCCCAAGATACATAAAAACTTGGACAAACCACCTATGCACCCTATTGTGGCACAGCAGATAGCATTGTTGCCTCACAGAAGGAGGTTCTTGAGTTTGATTCTTGACTGGGGTGACTTTTTGCAGAGTCTGCATGTCCTCACTGTGCTTGCAAGGGTTTCCTTCAGGTGCTCCGGTTTCCTCCCACATTGCAAAGATATGTAGTAGGTGGATTTGAAATTCTAAATTGGACATAAGCATGAGTGTGTGTATGAGTTGCAGCAGGGCTAGCCACCAGGTGGCATAAACCTTGGATCTAGATGACTGTCACTGATGGATGGATGGATGGATGGATGGATGGATAGATGGAATTAACAACTGTCTGAGCTAACTAAGAAGCAATTAGCTAAGTAAATACCTTATTACAGGCATTTCTAGTGGAGAGCATGTGGTCTAGGCTACTCACCTGGAATACCTGCAGCATATTGCTCGGCAATGGAGATGGCCCAATGAAGTGATTCTAGACCATGTAGGATCACTGATGACAATCTGTCTTTGAATCAGAAAGGGCTGTTGTCAGTGGTAGCAGCCCATTTTAGAGCTTACAGCTGATAGGGGCCCTTGCTGGTCCTGTGGCTTTTTTGTAGTATGTACAAGTCTCAGGCTAAATGTTGCAACAGAACCACAGTATTTCTTCAGATTGTGCAGTAACTGATACAATGGGAAGAATATGCGTACTGTTGCTAGTGCAATGACACAGTAATCTAGAGCAAATAAGTAAACAATACAAGAAATGTCTGTCAAAAGTAAACTAATCTGCATCTTGTTAGGAGACAGGAATTTGAAAAAAAATCTGTTTGCTCACTGGAAAAGTCTCATGTTTTGAAAATAGCCAAAATGTTGATGTTTGACACTAGTGTGCGACAAAAGAAATGTGTACAGTACAAAGTCTGCTGTTTAAAATAAGGGGCAAAATGCTATGACAGCATATTAGCTTGGGATTCAAAAAGAATCCCTACCACTCATGTAAATTGTAGGTCAGTTTATATCATTGTGCAAAATGAAATTCCGAAACATGTTTAGCTGCATTTTCAACTAATCGCATGTCTCTGAACTGTGTACAATTTCAGTTATAATTACCATCGGTAACCCTTGCATCACATTGGCACAGGACCCACCCTTAGTCACTCATACACATTCACACATACACTTGTTCAGACATCTCTCCAGCACACACAGACATTCAATCCACATAACACACTTTCTCTACTTGAACGCACTCAGGGACACAGTCACCTATTCAGCCATAAGGACATGCACACAATATTTTTGATCCTTTACCTAGCCCTTCTGTAACCACTCAGGTAAAGACATGTCCGAAAACACACACACACACACACACACACACACACACACACACACACACACACACACACATATGCATACATACTCATTTGACACCAGTCATATCCCTGTAAATATACACGCACACAGCCATACTTATACACTCACTCATAAACATGCCAAAACTTTATCTCCGTTTTACTTGCAAGGTGGTCTCGCCCCCTGAATATAGTGGGGGAATGCAGTATTTTGGCTCTGTTAATTACCACAGACAGCCATACCAATTTACACAGTCAAGCAATTCTCTGAATCACTCATCTGTGTAAATCCCTTCCCAAAGGACATTGCCTGTTCTCCCAGTATGCCAGAGTACATTTTTTACACAGTCATCAGGACAGCTCACTATGGTGGTTCTACCACTTGTGTAAAAGTTCTGTGGTGGACCTGTCTCTGAATCAGAAAAGATGACCATAATGCTTAACAACTAATGTTAGGATTCACTGCTTGTGCTAACCTTTTCTGAATCCCAGGGCAGAGGATTTTCTATACATCATGTTTCCTGTATCACTTTTCACTACTTCACACATCCCTGTATTAAATCAATAGGTAACATACAGTAGCCAGATATTCACCTTATATCTCAGCTACTAACATAAACCTACATAAGGAACTGGAAGAGAAATCATTAGAAAAGGGAAGGAGCAAATTATATACAAATGAATGCAGAATAATATTCAGGAGAAAGTATGAGGTTTAACCATAGGCAGCAATTAAGTGATTTATGTAATTCTGGACTGAAAGATAGTTTCTACAATGAAAAAAAAAAGTATAATGAATAATGTGTATAAATGGAAAACATGTTAATGTGTTTTTTTTCTATTAATGTATGTGTGCATGTGTCTTAAGTAATATTTTTTTAAAAAGTATTTAAAAAAAACAGTTAACTACTACAGGTGCAGCTTATTTTTAACAGTTGCTTCTTATGTACTGTTTCACATACCTGAAAATGTTCACTCTTCTAGGTTTCTCTGGTCCGGCATATCTCCTTAGCAGTGTATATTCATCATACTGCACAAACTATATGCTAGGAGAAAGTCATTTTCTAAAGTACACCTAGGTTATGCAACTCTCATCTTTGTTATGCAGGCTTCTATCACTACCATGACAGCATGGGTTTATGAGCATCTCTGATTTTACTCAGGTTGCATATCTGTTTACATTCAGTAAATATTCACTGCACTCTACATTTATGTTACCTCACTGCATTTATATAAGTATTTATTCTTTATGCACTCCTAGGTCATAACTGAATTAGAGCATTTACTCAGTAAACAACAGTTAAATAAATAAGGGCTTTGCTCCATATCAAATTTCTGATGCGACTCTTAGAATTATTTATGTGCATATAAAGTATTAAATCACTGAACTAAATCCAGAACATAAATTTACATAAGAAATGTGTGCTTCTTATGAGTTCTTGTAGTTTTAAATAATCTCAGTTTGTGTCTTTCTTTTTAATGTTTTGTATGAGTAAGTTGGAAATATGTTTTCAAATGAGCAAGCCCATTTTGTATAAGTTGGAAATATGTTCTTAAATGAATAAGCCAATTTTTCCTGTATTTCCTATGTTTTTAAGAATATGCACATTGCAGAAAAAAACAAAGCTAATAGTATTACTGAATTCTCAAGTGCACTGTGTTTTAATCATATGTGTATATTAACAGAAGTATAGATATTAAAATTCAAGTTAGCAGAATAAGCAGGTAATTCTTTCCTTAGCACCTCATAGCATAGCCTTAAGGATAAAACGTGGATTTAACATGTTTTATCATATTATACCATTAGCTGTAACTTTAGTACCATTTGTTGAAATGACTAGGTGATAGTAAGCAGACATAGGTTTGTAGGTTCTTGGGTTCATAGGTATATACTAGGCTAATGACCACCAGGGTCTTTACAAGCCTAGCCACACAACCCAACCCAATTGCATCCTCTTGTAACATGTGTATCTTAATTGTGGGGGGTATGTTTGTTGGAGGTTGCTAAAACGTTATGTGGGGGGTATGTTAGTTAGGGAATGTTTACTGTTGGCCTTTGTCCATAAGACACATAGGGGCCAGCCCAAAGAAGAATTTATGATTACCCATCCAATTTTAGCTAGCGAATGTTTACAGTCATCCTCTGTCTATAAGAGACATGGAGGCCAGCCTGTAGATGAATTTGCAATTTCCCATAAGTGATCAGGGTTACATTTGTATAGAGTTAGGGATGGACTCTGCATCACATGGATGGAGAGGCTATTCCAGAGTATGGGGATCCTTTCAGTCACATATCTGTCTTGCCAGCATATTCTATTTATGTCTCAAGCAAAGCTTAAATCCATTGGACCTGGTGTTTCTGGTGCTGCTCTTTTTGCAGATGTGCAAAAACTCCATCAGGGCTGGATCTAAGGATGCGTTATATGCCAAGCATAGATCACCTCTCAACAGCCTGCAAGATTGAGTACAGGGCCAAGGCTATAAGGTGATCTGTATAGGACAGTGCGTTAATACCCTGGCATCACTTACTGAGGAACATCTGTGGGCATTCCAACTGTTGCATATGCCTAGCAGGTGTATGCTGAAGGGGGCATTGCACTCAATGATGGATCTGGTAAGGGATGAGTAGAGAGGTACTATAACTGTCTTGGATCTGAATGCCATACCCTTACTTATAAGTTGGGAAACACAGAATGATTTCCTTACGACCTTGACTACATGTTGGTCAAAAGCCAGATTACTGTCTACACATGTTCCCAGATCTATAACTACTGGGTCAACTCTTAGGGGTGCCCTATCAATTGAGTAATTTGCCTGGGTAGATATTTTCCATAAAGGTATTATAATGCACTTCTTTGCATTGCGTTTTAATCCCTGGAGTTGGCAGCAGTCATTTGTTTGTGTTAGACCGTCTTGCAGGATGTTAGCATCATGGGGAGAATTTATGATAGCTCCTAATTTGCAATCGTCTTGATTTCCAAGAAGTAGACAAAAACAGGAGTGGGACAAGCACAGAGCTCTGTGGAACTCCATTGGTGACGTGCCAGTTGGTGGAGGTAGTCTCACCAATCCTGACTTCTTGGATCCTATCTGTGAGTCAGCTAGCAATCCAGTGAGTTGTTTAAGGATTTATGCCTAGTTTGGTGAGTTTTTCCACAATACCAGAGTAGAGAATTGTGTTGAATGCCTTAACTATATCTAGGTAGGCAGTATATACCATTTTCCCTTCATTTGTTGCCTTGGTTATCTTATCAAAGAAGTCTACCTGGTTAAGCAGACATGACCTTTCTTTCACAAACCAGAATGAGATGGGTCCAGAGTCTGTAGGTTGCCAATGTCTGTGTTGATCATTTCCATGATAACTCATTCCATGGTTTTGCATATTAGACTAGTAAGACTAATGGGCCTGTAGTTTCCAGGGTCAGTAGGTGGTCCACCTTTGTGAAAGGCAATAACCATTGCTGTCCTCCATTCACTTTGTACGTAGCCTATTTTTTGAAAAAGCGACTCAAGTGGTCCTGATAGGTCATGTTTCTTGGATATTGTCAGGCCTCATTAAGGCTGTGCTTTTAGCCTCACTGCTATGACCTGCTCCCAACTGATAGTTGGAGGGATTATGCTGGTAAGGATTTCATAAGGGGTGGTAAGGGGAGTGGGTGGTAAAGATTAAGCTAAATTTGTTGGCCAGCAGATTCACTATGTCACTCTGCTCAGTGAAGGTGATACCATGTACTACCAGTGCTGCACACTGTTGCTTGTTACCTTTCATGTTTCAGACATACCTGTAGAAAGCCTTGTGGTTGTCTTTAGCCTCAGAAGATATTTTGGATTTGTAATTGACCTTCTTAGATTTAATTAGTCCTCTTAGTTTCCTGTTTAGTTTTATTAGTGAGCACTGGTCATTATGAGAGTTGTTCTTTCTGACTTTGGCCATGACTTTTTTCTTTTTGTTCTATACCCTGTTAAGATTAGGATTCTACCAGTGTGGTTTATTTTAGAGGTTTGTTTTCGGCTTACTTCTGGTAGGCACAGCAGCCTCTCTTCAGCCTTTTACATGTTTGCGCAGTGTTTCTCTGAATAATTCTGCATAGGCTGTTGGGAATTCTGGGTTAAGCAGGCCATTGAATTTTGACAACCTGCCATGTAATAGGACACAATTTGCTTTAGAATAGTTTCTAACTGTAACAGATTTTGCTGGCTTTTCCAAACAGATTTTTATTTTGAATGGCACAACTTTGTGGTCCAACCTCACCAATGAGGATGTGTCGGGGGGTGCAGCACTCTCCCATATTACTGAGAACAAGGTTCAGCATGGTTAAACCTTTGGTTGAAGTGTGCACTAACTGATCAAGGGCATTTGTGTTAATTAAGTCCAGGAAACATTGTGCCGGGAAGTTAGAGGTAGTGAAAGTTTTTCAGTCTATAGAGGGGTAGTTGAAGTCAGCCATAAATAGAATTTTTGGTTGGATGGAGACTGTCTCCAGTAGGTCTAGATAAGAGCTGTAAAAGAGATGGTAAGGAACTCTATCTAATGTGAATTGCATGTGCATGAACTCCAGGTTATGATTCTGTTTAACAAATCTTGAGGTATACTTGTTAAAAATGTAGATTGAGACACCCCTACCATTAATCCCTGTCTGTCCAGCTGATGTGAGGAAGGCGCTGTAGCCTTCCACTGCTGCAGTACTTTCTATGGTTTAAAACCATGTCTCAATAACAGAACAGATGCCTATATTTTCCAGACTGAGAAGAGTTTGTAGGGTATAGAGTGCCTTTCTAAGGCTCCTAGAACACTGAGCAGTAGTAACACCTTTCAGTACCATTGGGTTTTATTTGCTATGTCAGTAGGGCTGTCACTTTGGCATTACCTAAAAAAAAGGATCTAAGGGGGTGGTTAAAATTTTAGCCAAAATCCAGAAGCCCAGGGAGGACAGGAGCAGGACATTTTTACCAACGCAATGTGATCTGTTGCTCATGTTCTCCCAGGCTGACAGACGTTGAATCCCCCTGGAGTGACACAAGAAACTAAGACAATTGGTAAAGTCAATCATTTTTTGTTCGTAATGTGGCGTCATCCTTGATTAAAGTAGAATACTGTTCAATACAAGGTACATACTGGTCTGAGACACATATTCAGAGATGCCTAAAATTTCTCTCTTCATATAATCCAGAAAGGTATGTCTCAGGTCATTTATGCCCACATGAGCTATGATAGAATCATAATGGTACCTGTGGTGAAATAACTTCAGTGCATGTGTAACTTGAATGATCCTGGTTCTAGATAAGTAACTGACTGTAATCTTTTCTTTGTCTAGTCTGTCGATTTTGACATTTGTGTGTCATACAATGGAGTCCCATATGACAACAGTCCTGTTTGCTAGCCTTGTGGGCTTTTTTTTTTTTTCGGGTCCTTTGAGTGTAGGCTTATGTGCAGTGTTTGTTGTTGCTTCTGGTGTATGCTTTAGAGATTGCTGAGGACAGGCATTGTGGTTTGCAGGCTTAAGAGGTATTTGAGGTTTGGGAGATTGTTTTTTAGTTCCTTAGCAGATGGTTTATATAGTGCATTTGCATTCTTGACAACCTTGTTTGTAGGTGAGATTTTTGTCTTCAATGAAATTGTGTATGTACATCTCTCGCGCGCTGTGTTGGCTTCCTTAAGGACTGAAAGGTTTGCAGTGAATATGAGACAATTGCTACGTTGTATCAGGGTGTCCATATCTATCAAGCTGGCTATGGAGACATTTGGAAATTGCATATCCATGTTGTCTGGACCTGTGTTAGGATGGGCTATTAGGGTGTGAGGACAAGGTTTTTAGAGGTCTCCCAGGGTGGTCTCTAGGATTAGAGACTAGAGTTGAGTAGTTCTAGGATATGGCATTAGATAGTAATGTAATGGTGATACATAGTAATATGTTTTAAATTAACTTCATATTAAACAATGCATAATTTTTATGCTCATAGCTGGAGCACTGTTATCATGCACACATTTTAAACAAGTTCTGATTGCAGTATAATAAAAGAAATGGTCCACTGAAAAGAAGTATCACTAAATATTGAATATCAGAGCATTGTTAATGTATCTGCACAGCACTATTACTCTATGTGCTTATTAAAACATGTTTTAGCCAATCGGCAGGCTCCTTGGAACATACAGCCACACACCCCAGTGACCTCATTATGCTTACAGGTGGGCACATGTTGATTGGTGAAACTGGGAAAAGCCATCAAATCATTGGTATTCGCGAGGATTAGCAACACCTTTTTCTGTGACAACTACCTTAGAAATTTTTACGTATGAGCTGCAAGCATTTTCAAACTTCAAAATTGAGAAATAAACTAGTATTCAAACAGTCCAAAATGTGCACCTCCATGTAATCAACAATCACCTGAGACAGAGATACCATATAGAAATGTAACCTGACTGGCTACTTATTTACATTTTAGTCGATAATTTGATGAATCCTGAATTCACAAACAAAAGCATTAATCCTTTCATTTGCTTTTTTGTGTGCTCCTGAATGTCTTAAGATAATTTTTTCTACATATCTCCTCTTTTTGTTTGCTTTTATTCTCTTGTAGTAGGATACATCTGAGATGAATGTGCTTTTTGTTATGAGCCATGGTAGCCAAATTGTTTTTGGGTTTCTCACTATAACATCGCTTCTTGTAATTTTGAAAACTTAATGTGTACTATGTCTAAAATTGTTTATCTCCCCCTTCTTAGAGGCAGAGAGGTCTCAGAATTAGCATATATCAGTAGCAAAGGTGTGGGGGTACAGCAAGATCCCACACCCTCACCCATGTGCAAAATGCTTTTAATGTGAGTCAGGGTTTCATTTCACTTTTTTTGTGCTTTCCACGCTTAAATTTTCAAAGATGCAGGAACTAGCATCAAGTGCAAAACCTCCAACATGTCACCTTTATTTTAACTTGGTATTTAAAAATAAGCTTACAAAAGTGTTTTCAAGCAATATGCCATAACATCATATCACTATTCTGAGGTTGCATTCCTTTATATGTGTATACTGCCTGTAATAACCCTGAGTAAACACTAGTATTCAAAATGGCAGCATTTCATTTTTACTTCCCTGCTGTAATTTATTTCATTAAATGCTTGACCACTTCAAGCCATTCAACTTGTCACAGCCACTAAAATATTCTATGATTTTATACTCTGATTAAAGTTTGCTCCATATAAATAAAACTAGAACATCAAATATGTACATACATTATTAAATCATTGGACTAGGCTCACATCTGAATGAAAATATTTATTTATTTATTTATTTATGTATTTATTTGATATTTGGTTACTGGGAAAGTCCAACTGGGCGAGAAGCCCATTTTCAATGGAGGGTGGGGAAGAAAAGCTCCAATACAGAGAAAAGGGGGGAAAAAAGTATATACAATATATCCTAACAAATATATAGCTCTTACAAAGTTGGCAAGAAAAGAAAAGTCAAATTGAAAATAAACCCAGAAAGAAAAAGGCATATGCAAACATTTGTTCAAGGAGAGATAAACATGATAAACTTTGGTAAAAACTCTGTACCCATGAGCTACCACATAGGTGGTAGTCTACTTAACATTGAAAGTGTGATAAGAGACCTTGGGACACAGGTGGACAGTAGTCTCTCCTTTGATAATCACATCACCACAGTAATCAGAAAATCCTTCTACGTGGCACACCTCATCACAAAAGGTTTCTCATCCAGGAAAAAAGAGGTCATTGTTCCCCTCTGCTCGTCACTCATTAGACCCATTATAGAGTACAATGCCCCTTTTGGTAGGTACCTCACGACATCTACAACAACTGGAAAGGCCGCAAAAATACCTCACAGAGGATTACTGGCCTCAAACAGATGCCCTATGCAGACCTTCTCAAAAAACTCCAGCTTTACTCCGTCGCATATAGCCTACTCAGAGGTGATCTCTGCCTAACATACAAAGCTATGTCAAACCCAGAGCTGTTGGACATGCTGCACCTAAAGAAATCCCAATCCTTCTGAGCTACATGCTCTAGGGACCTAAACTTTGTCACCACAATAAACAGAACATGCTGGAGGGATAGATTCCTGTCCCAGAGACTTCCCATACTCTGGAACAAACTACCTATCTATATCAAACAAAGCTCCTCATTAGCACTCTTCAAGAAAAATCTTGATGATTGGATGGAAAATAAGAAATTCACCCCGGGGATCACCTCTGTGGCTCTGCTCGACAGGGGCACAGGAAAATAATTTTCTTGGGTGGCAAAAGCCAGGGAACCTTTTTAGGTAGGCTTCTATAGGCCCTAGGGCCAATAACCTAGTACCTATCTATGAACCTATAAACCAATGTAAGTATGAGCATATCTAACATATTTGAAGTTTTTCCATAGAATATTCACAATCCTGTCTGTAAGCAATAGATTTACATAGGAAGTTTAACAAAATTTGGCACATAGGATAATTTATAGGAGGCATGGTTGTGTCGAGATGAGAATATATAGTTAGGAGTGATGGGAGCAAAGGAGACTTGTATAGTAGGTCATGTTAATAGAGTAGGAATAAAAATTGTGATTTGTTATTAGATGCAGAGAAAGATTGTTCCATGTAGAGGAAAGGAAATGTGAAGTCTGAAAGTGTAAGGATGGAGTGGACAAATTAGGAAAGGGATAAGACAATTAGATGGCAGGCTGATACATCAGGGAGTACAATAAGGGGATATAAGATGGAAGAAAAGACAGTGAAAAAAAGTTAGCAGAAGAGGTACTTCCAATTCAGATGAAGGTAGAAGTGAGGAGGTAGGAGTGAGGTAATTGAACTTGGGTTAGAGTAAAGGGGATGGGAATCAGATTGGTTTGGAACAGGGACAGATGTGTGGCATGAACAGGAAGTCTTTTAGTTTAAACTTGAATTTTTTGAAGTTAGAGGTAGTTCTGATATCTAAAGGTAGTGTGTTTCATAGTTTGGTCACTGAGTAGGAGTATAGGCATTGTTCTGCAGTTTTATTTGGTTTATATAGAGTTAAATGCTATTTGTCCTCAGATCAGAGAGCTATGTTAGGTGTGTAGATATGAAGTATTTATTTTAAGGCAGGGCAGGCTTCAGGACTGTAGACAATTTGATGGCCATTGTAAGCTGGGTGTAGTTAAGATTTGGTGGAATTCTAGCCAGTTAAGTGGAGTAAAATCCAAAAAGCGGTGCTTAAAATATGATACACCTGCTGCAAATTTAGCAATTTTGCTATAGAAGGATTCAACCCTATTTTTTAGAGAAGATTGGTTAAAATGGAGGCACCATATATATAGTAAGGATGGTAGCAGGTAGGTAGAGGCTAATGTTGTTTTGGTAGCTTTATCCATGAAATCTTTGTGCTGATAGAGCATCCCTGTTTGAAATGATTTTTTTGATAGTGTTATGTATATGAAGGTCAAAGGTAAGTTTATTGTCTATTGTTACTCCTAGTAATTTGGTATAAGGGACTACTACAATTTCTGTGTTATTTCATGAAAATATTTTGAAGTGAATTAAGCTTGCCCTTGGTGTGAAAAGAAGGAGTTTGTTTTTTGGGGGGTTGAGTAATAGTTGTGCATTATTAAGCCAAGATTCAGTGGAAGAGAAGGCAGTTTGTGTTATTTATCTGAGATGTTCTATGTTGTTGGAAGAGGAGATGAGAGTTGAGTCATCAGTATATTGGATTAGGGAACATTGGCAGGAAGCAATATGGAGATTGTTTATGAAGGTGTTAAAGAGGAGTGGTGCAAAGATGGATCTTTGTGGAACACCTATTTTGTTATTTATATATTAAGAGAGACAGGCTTGCCATTTTATGCACTGTTGTCTATCAGATAGTTAACTAGAAAACCACTGTAAAGAAAGTAGAAAGGCCAAGGAAAGAAAGCTGTTGTAAGAGTTTGGGATGTGAGACAGTACTGAATGCCATCAATAGATCAAGAAATAGTACTGAGGTTAATAGTCGGAAGTCCTTTGTTTTATTGATTGAGTCCATGAAGGATATTATTGCGGTTGTTGTGCTATGAGCAGGTCTAAAGCCATGTTGGGTGGGTGTTAGTAGCTCATCATGGATGTAGCCAGTAAGATTTTGACAGGAAAGGTTGATGTAGGAGGACAAAAGCAGGGTAAGGGGGCTGCCAATGTGACTGTGCATGCATGCAGGTGGTTATGGGTATTAGTTTTTTTATTATGGCAATGGTCTATTGCTGGATGGGGAAGTCTGAGAAATTTGTGGGAAGGTCTTGTTTGTAAGACTTTCTAAGAGGGTAAGGAAAAAGAGAAGTGAGAATTGTATGTGATACACTATGTTGAGAGTGTTGTTAAGTTGTATGGATTTATGGGGTGAATGTTTAGTAGCAGATAAATAGAGTGTCCTGCAGAAGAGGATGAGGATGTTTATTAAACGTAATTTTTTTATTTAATGTTTTTAAAGGTGGTTTACATTTGATTCCATCAGAGATTAAATGAGGAGGCACTGGAGCTCAGTCCTGGCTGGTATAACGAGAATGCCTGGTAGTGTGCCATGATGTCTGCAGCTAGTGGAAAGGGGCAAGAGGCTTGGGTAGACCCAAGACCAGGTCCTGCAGCATCTATATCATAACATCAACAGCTTAGGTTGTTGAATCCTAAAACATTGACACATAAGAGTAGAAAGCTAACAATAGCGAATAGCCACATCATCGAATTCTTTCCTCAGGAAAGAATTCAAGTGGCTGTCTGTAAACAAAATACACAAACACACCCAAACATAGTGGGGGGCTTTGCCCCCCACACCCCCCTAACTAAATATACCAACTCTGAAATTGCTCTATATTGGGTAAAGGGCAAATCCCCAATAAAGGCCACGCGAGAAGACATAAAACAATAAAACACTTACAAAACAATGCATAAGGCACCCTAGTTCTAGACATCCTGTCTCCTTGCTGCATTGAAACTAAATTTTATAACACAATCGTAAAACAATTTAATTTCTACTTATTTGCATAAAGTTTTGCAAGTTAACTCTGTATGTCCTAGTTTCTACTGTTAAAACATACATTTGCCAAGGTATATAGTTTATATGCATTTCCCAAGGAAATAATTCGATGATGTGGCCATTCGCAACTATAAGCGTTTGATGCTTAGATGTTGATGATTAAGCATTCAACAACCTAAGCTGTCAACAATTCAGTAGGAACCCATCCTGCACAACGTGGCCTGGTGCAGGCAGGGGACCCATAAACATAAACAAAAACAAAAAAGAAAGCAACTATCACACCCCAGATACCTGTCTGGGGTGGTGTGGTTCCTCCATCAAAGAAAAGTTATAGTGTAAAAGAAGGAATTCATTCTAGTAAACAAGTGCATCATTATATCAGCCATACTTTTGGGTACAATCCTCAGTTTCCTTGTTTTGTTGACTGTTGACAGTGTGTTTATTAAATGACTGTGAATAAAATGGACAGCATGAAGTCTGAGTTTAATGTTAATATTTTAACTGTGAATACATTTTTAATTTATCTTGTTCTTTTACATGCACATGGGTGTGCAATACACTGTGTTTGGGTTACAACAGTTTGTCTGGCACATACTGCAGATGAGTAATGCTATGAGCTGTTCATAATTTGCTACCTGTACAGCAGGGTTTCATTTCCTCAGCCTTTGTCGTCTGTGGGAGTCTGAACAAGTAACTTTATCAGACAGTGCTCCAGGGCTGCCCCTGAAATGGGACATCTGGGTCCAATCAGCTGTCCCAGGCTGTTAGCAAATGATTTACACATTGTCGCATCTCAAAAGCAAACCTTCTTCAGTTACTTGATGACATAAATTCTTCTTTAATCCTCCTCTGAAGGATCCTACTGCTAAAGCTGCTACCTATGCACTGACTTCTCCCACTTAAATAGTCATATTTACAAGGCTGTCCCTTTCCACAACAAATATAACAGCATAAAAATGACGTTTAAGCCAACACATTTGGCCTATGATTAATGAGATTTGCAGATGACTGTAAATTGGGTTTTGTTATTCAATCTTCAGCTGGCTCACAATTGCTCCAATATTCCTCAGACTTTGTTAACAACTGGTGCAAGGACAATGGTCTCAAATTAAATGTAAAAAGATCTAGCATAGTTCATTCTGGTAAACAAACCAGTATCACTTACCATATAGGACATGCACCCCTCAAATCAGACACTGTTTTAAGGGATCTGAGTACTCTTGTTGATAATTTATTATTATTTGACCACTGTGTCTCCACAGTAGTTCAAAAAGCCTTTTATCTGGCTTATCTAATTTCTAAGCCATCTTCACTAGATCCAAATAAGTCTTAATTCCCCATTACTCATGTCTTATCAGACGTATTATTGAATATAGTGCAACTTTTGGCATATATTTATCTAAACATATCACACAACTTGAGAGACCTCAGAGATTCACAACTAAAAAAAAAAAAAAATGGCCTCAAAAATCTTACTTATCAGGACAGACTGACAGCCCTCTCTGTGTACTCCTCTGGGATCTATGTCGAGCCTTTTGTGCCATGAAAGAGCCAACCCTATTTGATGCCCTATTACTTCTCAGAACTAATGGTACATCAAATGCTTAGTTAAAGGAACTTAACCTTCATCATCAGATAAATAAGACATGTTGGCATGATAAATTCATATCCTATTGCATCCCTCATCTCTGGTACAAACTTCCACTACATGACGGAGCCCCTTGCCACCTTCAAGGTAAACCTAGATAACTGGATGGGCAGCCTCAAATTCTCTCCCACTCCATCTTGTCTTGTTTTGTCCTCCTTGGGGCTAGAGGGAAATTTTGAACAAGTTTTTTTTTTTTTGGCTAGGCTTGAAATTGTCTGTAGACTTATTGCCTAGTACTAACCCATATATTCTTATACCCTTCACACAGCCACTAATTAGTTCTTCACTATATGCTATTTGACTATGAATACTAACACATTTCTTGTAGTTTAATGGGTTGCCGGATGCATTTTCATTAAATGTGAGTTTCAAGAGAAGAAAAGTTTATTGTTGCTCATACTAAATCTGTGTTTGATGTGAGAATGTTTTGTTTTATTTAGCAAATGTCTGTCAGGACTTTCACTGTAACATCTGAAATAAAAGTTTAAAATTAAATCCAAATCTTGTAAAAGTAAAGAAAAAAATGCAGACTGACAGGTTTGAACAGTGTTTTATGGTAACTGAGGAAAGACAGTCAAGTAATGGGATACTGGTATGGCTGGAGGAATCCCAGAAACATTACTTTACCTAGGGCACCATTTGACCATAATACAGTTCTGTGTACATCTCAATTGATAAGATGGGGACAGGGTACACAGTAACTCATGGAGTAGTGATACATGGAATGCTGGTGCCCTACAAATCATATTATATCTCCAGCTAAATTCCCCAGCAACAAAAAAAGAAAGGCTGCATCTCTGGCAGTGAAGCTAGCTAAGCAACAAGTGAACTAGAATCTGCAGATATGATGCAACAATTCTGCAGGAGGGAATGCAGAACTGCACAAGGAGAAGTGAGACCTGACTGTTATAGTTTAGAAGAGGAGTTCAGTGTGGCAACAGTAATATAGAGTATATCTGGGATCCTAGGATGGGTAGTGATCAATTCAGCATGGAGGGTGCAGGTGGATGTAATGACAAACCAAGGGACCATCACACCAGTGATTTGATCCTGAAGATTATCTGAAGCTCTATCAAGAATCAACTGTCAGAAAGGAAAGCAAAGGAGAGGTCAGACTGGATATGTAAACTGGACAGTGAATCTGCAAGATGTCATCAAAAGGATAAATAGCAATATTGTAGAAAGTACTGACTCCATGATCTATAAATGTGTTTCTGATTTATTCTTCTTTCCTTTATTTGAATGTGACAATAAATGAATGGAAATATAGACTTTTGTTACTTGTGTATGGAGTTTTTAAACAAGAATCCCTATGACTAGACTGAATTTAACTTTCACAATACTGTTACTAATGAAGTACAATCTCAGTGAATGTACTCCATAATACTTGCAGTGGCGGATCTAGAACAGGCCGCTAGACCTCCAGAAGCCATTGTGTTTGAAATACTTTAAGGTGCCATTTAGAGATATTTTCCATCCTTCTGATCCAATAATGACACAAACAAAATTTTTGACTAAGGAAAGAAATAAGTTGTGCCCAATGTTTAATGTTTAAAGCTGACAAAATATTATTTCCCAATAAATAAAAAGACAAATGCTTACAATAATACATAACACATACATGGAAACAGTGCCTGCCTCCCTACCTTCCCAGCCTCATAAAAAGATAATCACTTTTTATGCACCCCTTTTTTGTTAGATTGGGAAGAAAATGAAAGAGCAAATGCTCACAGTCATTTATTTTACATTGTTGCTGTCATGCACTGAAACAGCATACCTCCTCAACACTAAAACCTAACAGACAGCTACATCCTTTATATCCCTTTCATGTCAGACTAGGATAAAAGTAAACGAATGAGATGCCTCAATAACACATTTCAGCTTGATGCTGTGAGGCATATATAAACATACAATATGAATCATTACCACTGCCACCAAAAGATTTTATATATATATATATATATATATATGTGTGTGTGTGTGTGTGTGTGTGTGTGTGTGTGTGTCACTCTGCTAGCCCAACTATCTGGAATTTTGTAAATAATTCTGTCATTTGGGAATATTGATATGATTTATAGAAAACTGTATGTTATATGCCAAGCTAAAATGTAACCACAGCATGCCCTGCTGACTTACAATGGAAATGTATATAAACTACATACCAGTACAAATATATGTTTTAACAGTAGAAACTAGAACATACAGAGTTAACTTGCAAAACTTCAAGAAAATAAGTGGAAATTATTTTTTTAGGATTGTGTTATAAAAGTTAATTTCAATGCAGCAAGGAGACAGGATGCCTAGAACTAGGGTGCATTCTGCATTGATTTGTAAGAGTTTTATTGTTTTATGTCTTCTAGCAACTGCAAATATATGAGAGATATTTATTTTAACACAGAGATGTTAAATTCTGTTAGTTTCTGTTTTAGCCTGGGAACTGAAGTCAGGTGACAAAAAGTGATGCCATCCAAGCTAACCCAGCAGTAATATTTGATACTGATTTAAGAACTCTCCCAGACCTAGCAAGATTATCAACATCATCATCTGCACTTGCCTTGCTCTGTAATTAAGATTTAGGTATAGTATTTCTTTTAGATATAGACAGGCATACAGTAAAGATTAGTTTAAATGTTTTCTGTATTTATTTGAGTGTCCTGCAATGTTGTTTTAAAATATTTCCTATGATTTTGAACTCTGAATTTACTGTGTTGATTGACTAAGTATTGTCTTGTTCTTTTATTATTAAATATATTTAAACCTATTTTTGAGGCTGATATTTGTGAGACATGAGTACTTGCATATCTATTTGGTGACACTGTATAGGCCACTCCAATAGGCTTGCTTGGTCAGATTACCATTGTGATTAATAG
This sequence comes from Protopterus annectens, assembly GCF_019279795.1. Classification (NCBI taxonomy): domain Eukaryota; kingdom Metazoa; phylum Chordata; order Ceratodontiformes; family Protopteridae; genus Protopterus; species Protopterus annectens. The sequence goes on from NC_056739.1 coordinate 1,386,688,051, forward strand.
TAACATTAGACAGTAAGATTGGACACCATTTAGTAAGGGCCTTAAAGTAGCTGATAAGGGGTTCTGGTGGCAATGATAACTACCTTACAGTCTGGGCATAAGGATGCATAGCTAGTAAACCTGTGCCAGCATTTCCCAGGTGTGTGTTTGTGTATACACCAAATCTGAAAGTGTGTGTGTATGCCAGCTACTTGGGCAGGGACATGAAGCACTGGCTGGACAGAGAGAGTGTTGGGAGGACTTGGCTTGGAACCCTGGCTAAGGTCTCATTTCTATAGCTGTGCCAATGGGGAGTCTTATTGGGAATCTGGAGAGAGGGAGAAACCAGCCCCACACTGATTGTAATATGTGATATGGCTATCTCATCACTGTCAACCAATTAATATGTGATGTGGATATCCCACCACTGTCCACCAATTAATATGTGATGCCCCAAGACTGGCCCAGTAATTAAGGAGCCTCAATCCTCACCACTGGCAACAGTGGGGGAGGTACACACTGGGAGAATGACAAATACACATACAGTAAAGTGCAATTTCCCCTTAAGAGCACACAGACATCACAGCCAGGGGCTGGTCAAGTGTTGTAAGTCAGCAGGGCATGCTGTAGTTATATTTTAGCTCAGTACATAACATATAGTTCTGTATAAATCATGTCAATATTCACAAATCACATAGAATTATTTACAAAATACCAGATAGCTAGGCACACACACACACACACACACACACACACACACACACACACACACACACACACACACACACACACACACACACACATGTGTATTCTTCTGTATTCTAGCTTGATGCTCTACACAATACATTGCCTGTAGATAAGCTATAGTGATCTTCTGTGCAAGCCTCAGATGTCTGACTGTAAGGAAAGTTAAGAAAAAAAAATTAGCACACTGTCCCCACCACCAAAATACCCTGGAAGCTTTAAGGGTCTAGATTTTCTGTGGTATATTTTCTACCTGGTTTTTGAAAGACAACTATTTTGTTAACTACTTTTTTACTATTCTAGATGGCTTCGCTCAAATATTCACACGTTAGTCCTCCAAAACCAGAATTACAACAGCAAACAGCAGAGCCAATCATTTGATCTACAGGCAGCACTCCCATAACCATTGCTTTCTAAAAGTATCTGGCTTGACCTTGCCAGGATAAAAAAAAACAACAATTACATTAATGGATTTTTGTTTGATAGAAACAGTCACATCTTGCATTCAGGATTTCTTCACCCAAATACACACTAGTCCTGCAAAGCTGTAATTACAATTTCAAATAACAGTCAGTCATTTCATTCATAGGACAGCCACCATATCCATTTCCTGCCCACAGTATCTGGTCTCAGCCTGCCAAGGCCAAAAAAATAAATAATGGTTACATTAATCTACTGGTTTGATGAAACAACAGGTACATATTAATTTCCATCTTGCTTCACCAAACACTCATTTGTTCTCCAAAATCAGAATCACAACACATTATATAGTGAAATTAATTATTTCATCCACTGACAGCCCCATTAAGTAGTCTGTCTAGCAAACTGATTGTTTGCTTTGATTAAGTGATAAAAAGATGTTAGATATAAAAATATATTAGGTGGGGTATGCCTGTATTTTACATTCACTGCTGTTCCATATAGAGTGACAACCTTTAAGTCTTACTATATTTAAACTAAACAGGAATTGCAAAAGCAGAAAATGGCAAAATAATTTCATTATCAAGAGGGGGAAATATTTAGCAAGATAATTTGTTCAAAGCCTCAACTGTACTGTTTGCTTTACATTACTAAAGTTAAATGTGTTATGCCTAGTTGAGTACATTAAGGTACATCAGAAAAGTAGATTTGGACATCTGGGTAGAAAGAGATATTTCGGGCCTGCTTTTTCAGATATCACATATGAGGAGGTGACACCTTAGGTGTTAGACAAAAAATTCTGCCAGCAACTCCACTGAACCAAAAGTCAAACAAGGAATTCACTATATCCCACCTAAACACCCACAGCATTAAAAAAAGCAGCTTAAAAGCCTGGGTTATGGAAAACACACCTGAAGTAATAGGAATAACTGAGACATGGTTCCACTGTAATACAGCTGAACCACTTTCATCCAAATTAAATGTTATACACATCTAAATAACAGACCATGTAAAAAAATTCCAAGTTGTCATCAAGTTATGAGTATCAGTCCATATAATTCTAGTTAATCACTGTATATTAATCAGATCAGACAATAGTAGTAAAAGTAGTGAACGTAAAATCGTCTTAAGTCAAAACAAAACAAAAAGTAATAATAGAAAATATATAATTGTACAGCATTACTAAGTATTTGAAAGTAATCCAAGCAAGGCAGGCAGTCTGTTTCCAGTCGAAAATCCTTTATTAAGTACACAGACAAGCGATCCAAGTAAAACAAAAATAGAGTACTAATTTCCTCACAAGCTTTCTAAATATATATATATATATATATATATATATATATATATATATACTTTTTATCAGGCATGGGAGTGGTTTATTGTGCTGTAAAACAAGGTGTTATTGGTACATATGTTAAATTCACATCCCTTCCCCCATCAGTGTGACATTCGAGCTGGTCCTCCCCTACTTAGTAGCTGTCATAATAATATATAACCCTTTTGTACTTTAAATAAAATTTATAATGATGTGGTACTTCTTATTTAACCAAATTATTAAGTAGATTATTAAGTCTGTGATTTTATCCAAGACAATATACTACGTAGCTGGAAATATATCAACCTTAGTTCATTTGGCAATCAAAAAATATATATAAATATATACATATACATTTTGCATGTAAAAATCAATTTCTATTTTCATAACCTATTGTTAACAAAGATCGCTTTCGTCCTTCTAGACTTCAATACTAATTATACAATTATATAGGTTTTTAGGGTTCTTGTACACAGACCTGAAGAAGTCTAGAAGGACGAAAGCGATCTTTGTTAACAATAGGTTATGAAAATAGAAATTGAGTTTTACATGCAAAATGTATATGTATATATTTATATATATTTTTTGATTGCCAAATGAACTAAGGTTGATATATTTCCAGCCACGTAGTATATTGTCTTGGATAAAATCACAGACTTAATAATCTACTTAATAATTTGGTTAAATAAGAAGTACCACATCATTATAAATTTTATTTAAAGTACATAAGGGTTATATATTATTATGACAGCTACTAAGTAGGGCAGGACAAGCTCGAATGTCACACTGATGGGGGAAGGGATGTGAATTTAACATATGTACCAATAACACTTTGTTTTATAGCACAATAAACCACTTTCATGCCTGATAAAAAAGTATATATATATTTAGAAAGCTTGTGAGGAAATTAGTACTCTATTTTTGTTTTACTTGGATCGCTTGTCTGTGTACTTAATAAAGGATTTTCGACTGGAAACAGACTGCCTGCCTTGCTTGGATTACTTTCGAATACTTAGTAATGCTGTACAATTATATATTTTCTATTATTACTTTTTGTTTTGTTTTGACTTAAGACGAGTTTACGTTCGCTACTTCTACTACTATTGTCTGATCTGATTAATATACAGTGATTAACTAGAATTATATGGACTGAAAATCTTCCCCACAGAGAAGTTTCTTACACTGTTTTGTTTTTGGACCTCCTACACTTTAGTGGGCTGTTTTGAGACTTCGGGGATACCACGGGGATTACTTGTTTCAAGTTATGAGTATCCAAACATCACATTCAGCTTCTTCAAACAACATGAAAATGCTCCAAGCTGGCTAACTTATTAGATCTTAATGAGTAACAAGGCCAAGCTCACCGTAACAGTAGTTTACATTCTTCCTCCTTCAAGCCCTGCAGTTCTTTAGATAGCTTTATAAGACATTCTTAAAGTGAACACTGAAGGAAGTCTAATGCTTAATGCCAGACTTTAATACAAACTTATTAGTCCAAAAAAAGCATGTCTAGATTTTGCCTAATCAAAACAACCTCACACAAATTGTTATAGAGCCATCTAGATCAAACTTAAGTAGCACACTACTGGACTAAATAACAACTAATGCTCCATTTAGATTAATTTATATTAAATGCTCACCAGATAGTTTAAGTGAGCCATCTACCAATATCTACTAAACACATAATCACTGCCCCAAAATTAAACCAAGTAATATAAGTGAAAAAAGGACAGGATTATAAATGAAATAAACCAGATTATAAATGTACTACACAGTGCAGGCAAAGCCTACACCAATTATCTGGCTTTCCCTACCATTATCAAAAAAAACTTACCTGCAAGCATTTGGAATGCAAAAAGAAACCGGACACCAGCATGATTCACTCCCACTTTCTCAGTACTTCACCTTTAACCTCCCATGTGTTCACCTCATGGCAGTAGGCTGCAAACTGATGTAGAATGGCTCCCTTTTGAAATGTTGGCACTCAAAATGTCGAGTGCTGGAAAACTGAAAAAAAGACAAAAAACTCAGAGAGGAGCGAATTTTGAAAACTGCTGTCCTTAAAACTTCTTTTTGCACCGGGGGGGGGAGGGGGGAGGCTGGCATATCAGACTTAGTATGTAAGTCCAATCTTTAGGCCATTCAGTCTCCACATTTCAGGACTCACTCTAGCGGGTCTTAACATTTCAGATGGTTATCGATATCAGAGCTCCTTTTGATGGTACAGTAATTATTCTGATTTTTAAGTCTTGATTGAATTCAAGACTAAAATCAGAAAAATTACCATTCTGCCAAAAGTATTATATTTGAAAGGTAAGCCCAAGTGCTTTTTGTTAATGGGGGAGCTTTAGCTCCCCTAGCAAACCTGTTAAATCCTCTACTGACTTGAACAGAACAGAAAGCAGGAGGGAGTAAATGATGCTTATAGTTTGCTGTATATGAATCAATTGTTTTGTGAAGGTACTTGTGCAACAAGGTATGAGGGGAATGGGAGGGTACTCCTCTTAGTATTGGCCCTGATGATTGTTTAGGTAACAGAAGCTTGGCACATGCATGAGTCAAACCAAATCAATTTTTTCATCAGACCTATACCTAGGCTCATTACTAATAAAATATGTTCATACAATAGAATGACACAATGTAGTGTAAACCTGGAATACCAAAAACATGATAAAAGTAATAAAAATCAATTATAAAATAATGTATGCAAAGAAACAGCAAAGGTCAATTATAAAATAATTCCAAGTATGGTCTGTGGATTAAAAACTTGTTAAGAAACCTCTCCCAGAAGGGCTCAGATGTTAAATAATAGGGTAGTGAATTCTACAAATAAGGAGAATGTTAGCAGAAAGAAATGAAACAACAGTGCACGCGATGACATCTGGGAATCACTTAAAGCCCCCCCCCATAGGATGAGTGAAGTACCCAAGATAGCTAGTAAGGTATTGTATATGCAGCTCTTTTATAATATGAGCAAGCTCCATGTCATATACTACCTGACAAGACAGAACCAGTACTTTAAATAAAGATCCAGATGTTACCCACAGCCAATGCAGATGATGCAAACTAGGGCTATGAGAAAAAAAAAAGTATGACAATCCAGTGAGCACTCACACAACTGCATGCTCAGGACTTGCAAGTATCCCTAGTCACAGTTGTCAAGCTCTGAAACCCTAGGTGGAGATCACTGCAATAGTGCACATGCAGAGACCAAAGCATGCACAGCCACACAGAGAGCTTTGGGTGGAATTATGCATTCAATTTGGATGATTCCTTGAAGATAAAAAAAAGATAACTTAGTAGTACCCTAACTGCACTTACTCCTGGAGTAACAGTTGGTTGTCCAAAGAAAGTCCAAGTCTTCAATACATTATACAAATTCCTGCTTATTTCCATAATAAATAACCATGGGGGTAAGGTATGGAGCTGGTAAGAGTCTTAAGGTGGCAGGAATAATTTTAATCTTTGTCTTAAGTAGACAGAGCAGAATGCAGCTACTCTACCTCCAATTTACAATGGCATCCAAGCTTCGTTCAAGGATTAACAAAAAATACATATGGTCCTGGAAGAAGGAGGAGTAGAAATGAATATTTCTAGTATGAGAACGTTATCTTAAAACCTCTTCCTTGGATATTTTCTCAAGTAGATGCACATACACTATGAATATTAGGGAGAAGAAAAATAGAACACTGTAGAGAGAGTGGGAAGTGGATACATTTATACCAGCATCCACACCCCTGAGTGCACCCTACCAGGTAAGAAGCAAACTACTTGAAGACTGTAAAAAACAGTCTATAGTACAAAAATTTCTAACAGGACACCATGTCCATGTTGTTAAACAGAGCCAAGAGATCTCCAAGGACCAAGACTGAATGGAAACCTCGATCTCTGACCACCAGGAAGTTACTCACCACTCTGATGATGGCTGTCTTAGTGCCACATTTCTTCCAAAAGCTGGACTGAGAATGATTTTAAGAGATCATGGCCAGTGAAATATGATTTTAGTCGTACCTCTACAAATTTCTCAATAACCTTACCTACAAAGGGAAGGTTAGAGAGTGGGTGGAAATTTGCAAGATTATTCAAGTTGAAGGTTGGTTTCTTTTAATACAAATGAAAAAAAAATGCCACTCTCAGGAAAGATTGAGCTATCTTCTGAACTATCCTGAAAACATATGGACCAAGAACAGCCAGGAAAGACTTAGCCAGCATGGTTGGACAGGGATCCAATTCATAGGTTGAAGGGGAAATATCAGAACTCAGCTCCATGATCTCTGACTAGCTGATAATACCTGAATCTGCTCCACTCAAAGTCCAAAAGAACAAATGAATACACAATGCTCTTCTCAGTGGATGCACTATGGCAGGATCTTGTATAGGGGTTTACACATTAAGAGCAAACAGGTGAACATCATCTGCACATTCTAAGGCTGAAAATGATTGATAAGATTGATTGATGATTGGTAAGACAAACTGAACAACACAGCCAATCCACAATAAAAGAAAAAAATAGCTTAGCCAATCAATTGATGCATAAGAACCATCAACATAGACAAAACATTGCCTTCTGCACTTCTCACACATGGATTCTCTGCCTGGAAGCAATAAGGGTTTTCAGTGAGCATAAGGCTGTTCATACACTTAATGCTAGGAGGCTGGCAAAAGATGGGATACAAACATACTCTGGTTCCAAGAGTTCTAGAAAATGATAAGTGGAGTTGGTGTAATTAAATAAAGAGTAATAATGTTAAGATACAGCAAAACTAGTTTAAATGATTCCTGAACAGTCTAAAACAAGACTTATCAGGAGCATTTGAAGCATTCTTCAGCTACATTCTTGAAACAGGCTACATTCCAAGTAAATGGAGGACCACAACAGCCATTCCCCTCCACAAGGGTGGACCATCAACTGACCCAGGAAACTACAGTTCCATCAGTCTAACAAACTTAATATGCAAAGCCATGGAACAAATTATAATGGAAATAAACACAATGACACTGGCAACCTACAGACTCTGGATCCATGCCAATTTGGCTTTGCTAAGGGAAGGCTATGCCTACTGGGAGACTTCTTTGAGAGGGTCACTAACGCAATGGATGAGGATAAAATTTAAATCAGGGCATACAGAGTATCTTGACCTAGCCAAGGCACTCAATACAATACACTTCTCAGGTGTGAGCTAGACTTAAATCCGTACATAACTTGCTGGATTGCCAGCTGGCTCACAAACAGGACCCAAGAAGTCAGGATCAGTGAAATCACCTCTGACCAGTGGGGTACCCCAGGGCTACATGCTGAGCCCACTCCTGTTTGTCATCTACTTTTCAGAAGTCATGGTTAATGTTCAAGACATCTAGCTCACCAAGTTCAAAGAGGACTGTAAATTGGGAGCTATTATAGATCCCCCAAAACACCAACATCTTGCAAGAGCACTTAACACATACAAATGACTGGTACCAAAGCCACAACCAAAAACTAAAGCCAAAAAATGCATTATAATGTCCTTTGGGAAATTGTCAACCCAAGTTAATTACTCCATCAATAAAACACTCCTAAGCATCAACACAGTAGTAAGGGATCTGGGGATATATAGACAAAAATCTTTCCTTTGACCAACATATAGCTAAGATAGTAAGAAAGTCATTCTATGCCGCCCAACTTATAGGTAAGATTATGGCATCCAGTTCCATGGACATTATACTACCACTCTACTCTGCCCATATCAAACCTATCATTGAATACAATGCCCCATTTGGCATATATCTAACCAGAGACTTACAACAGTTGAAATGCCCATAAAGGTTTCTCACCAGAAGAATTCAGGGAATAAATATCCTGTCCTACACTGACTGTCTAAAGGCTCTGTCTCTGTATTCATTCTCCTATAGGCTGCTGAGAATGGATCTTTGCCTGGTTTACAGGGTTTCCTCAGACCCAGCCCTAATGGATGTGTTGGACTTGCACAAAATAAACAGCACCAGAAACACTAGATTCAGGGACTTGAACTTCACTTGTGACATAAACAGAACATGCTGGAGAGACAGATATGTGTCCCCATCCATCTAAAACAGAGTTCACCCCTGACCCTGTTCAAACAAAACATGACAATTGGATGGAAAATCAGAAATTTATCCCTGGTCTGGCCCCTATGTCATTTATTGATGTAGACCATCAATAAGAAAAGTATTAACCTAATTAACACCCCCCCAAATCCATAGTTACCTCCCTAGTAGCATGCCCCTTTGTATAGACACCCATGATACTCGGGACCTAAATGGTTTGGGGTGCATGACTAGGCTTGTAAGGGTCATAGTGATAGTTAACCTAATAATAAGCTATAGAGCAAACAAAAAAAGGAGTACACCACAGCTGTAAAAGACGAATAACTCCAGTCTTCACTTCAAGAGTTTAATAGAATGACACAAATGCAGGATTCAAGTGAGCGCTTTCACGTTCAAAAAACTTTTCATCAGACTTCAATAACTGCATAGCATTATACATCATCTTAAACAGCATTAACAATTAACAATCATAAAAAATCCTTCAATTAGAGTTTACAATTGAAATTTAAAGATACACTTCTACATTCTATAAAACCATCTAAAACAATAAATAATATAAAACAAACAAAATAGTCCATATGCATCAAATGACACCACCAATAAGGCAATCATATTGTGGTAATATTTAGAATAATATACTAAAAACCCAAAGAAGATACCAATGAATATACAAATAAGCTCAGTGTTTGTAAGGTCTAGCTGCCAAAAATGGTTTAAGTGAGATCTTTTCATTCAAGCCATATGCTCTGTGCGCCTGTAGCCTCAATATCCATCTACACTCTACCTCTTCAGTGTGATTTTTTATCTTTTTTATTTTTTTTAAAGCACTTATGTTTTGGGCAATATGTTATTCAATTATTATATCAAATACTATGGACGATTTGTAGATGATGTGTTCATTGTTTGGAGTGGTACTGTAGAAGAACTGAATGACTTTGTCATTTACATAAATGGTACTACTACTTTTCTAGACTTTGAATGTACACATTCATATAATACCATTGAATTTTTGGACGTCAGACTGAATAAGGGTGTTAATGGCATGGAAACTGTTATGTTTAGAAAGTCTTGCTGGAAGAATAATTTATTGCATCGCAATAGTATGCATCCTAGACACATCTTTCCCAATATATTAAAAAGTCAGGTATATAGGGTATCCAGGTAGACTGCACAGGAGGGTGAATATGATCAACAGTAGAAGACATTGGTTAAGAATTTTCTTGAAAGAGGATATAATAACACGGAGATTAGGGACACCCTATCTTTTTGTAATATGCATAGAAAAGATAAGGGTAAACCTTTCTACCATAGGCAGTTAGCCACTACATCTGATGCAAAATCCTTTAGGGCAAAGAACAAGAATAGATTGGTTATTCCTTTTACCAATAGAAATACACAGATTAAAGAAGTCATTGAAAAAAATTGGAGACTTCTGACTACAGATGAGAGAATAAGTGAACTGGTGGACTATAGACCTAATATAACTTATAGGAATATGAAGTCTCTAAAAAGGCTCTTATGTTATGAAAATAATGATGGAGCGAGCATTTCTTCACAGAGGTCAGGAACTTATGCGTGTTGATCTTGTAACCAGTGCTCTCACATATCTAATGATGATAGATTTGTACATCCTGTGACTGGACGTTTATATACTTTTAAGTTCTATGCTGATTGTAAATCAAGGGATTTAGCCTATTTAGCACAGTGCCAGTTATGTAGATTTTTTTATGTAGGAAAAACCAATAGGACATTACGGGAACGTATTAGAGAACATTTGTATGCCATTAATAAAATGAACACAAGTAATGCCTTGGCGCAACATGTAATTGACAATGGCTTGACACATACCTTTAAATTCAGGGTCTTGGAAATGGTGAAAAAAAAACAATAGACTTGGTAATATAAAAAATCACACTGAAGAGGTAGAGTGTAGATGGATATTGAGGCTACAGGCGCACAGAGCATATGGCTTGAATGAAAAGATCTCACTTAAACCATTTTTGGCAGCTAGACCTTACAAACACTGAGCTTATTTGTATACTCATTTGTATCTTCTTTGGGTTTTTAGTATATTATTCTAAATATTACCACAATATGAATGCCTTATTGGTGGTGTCATTTGATGCATATGAACTATTTTGTTTGTTTTATATTATTTATTGTTTTAGATGGTTTTATAGAATGTAGAAGTGTATCTTTAAATTTCAATTGTAAACTCTAATTGAATGATTTTTTATGATTGTTAATTGTTAATGCTATTTAAGATGATGTATAATGCTATGCAGTTATTGAAGTCTGATGAAACGTTTTTTGAATGTGAAAGCGCTCACTTGGATCCTGCATTTGTGTCATTCTATTAAACTCTTGAAGTGAAGACTGGAGTTATTCGTCTTTTACAGCTGTGGTGTACTCCTTTTTTTGTTTGCTCTTTGGATATGGATTTACTAAGGGGCACTTTACTCAGCATACTGTGGTTTTTTGAACTTTAATAATAAGCTATGAAGATATAATGATTACTAGCTAATTAGCTGACAGTGTAAGATATAGCAATGATTGTTTGGATTAATACAGAAATATACCCAGAAGAATAAATGACAGTTTAATGTCTAGCACAATATGAGCTTTCGGATATTGGCAAAGGCTCTTGCCACCCCCATAGTGCCTTTTTTAGGCAAGGCTCAAAAGTCAAACCCACCTCCATAGACAGCACAAGGAACAAGAAACGAAGGGTAATGCTGCTAAACGCCAGAAGTCTTAACCTCAAGATGCAAGCACTCGAAGCTCTCCTCAGTATGGAGAACATCGATATCTGTGCAGTGACAGAAACCTGGTTCAAGGCTCCAGAGAGCACCCCAGCACTACCAGGTTATACCTCATATCATGCTTTTCAGCCCCAAAACCCGGACTGAACCACAAAAGGAGGGGGAGTTTCCATATTTATCAAGGATATTCACACCTCCAGGTTAGTGGCATTGCACAAAGCATTGGAGACCATCCATGTGCAACTGACACTGGGCAAGACTGCTTTTCAGTTTATAGCATCCTACAGACCACCCTCTCAAAGTCAGGAATCCCACTAGGCTTTCCTGAAAACATTGGAGAACATGAAGATCTCTCCGAACACCATTATATTGGGCAACTTCAACTACCCAAACATAGACTGGGAGCATTACTCAAGCCCCAGCACCTTAGCCCAAAGGTTCCTGGAATTTATAAACTCAAATGCTATGGAACAACTAGTCACCACTCCCACAAGAGGGGAAAATATACTAGACCTGATCATTACCAACATGGGGACTCTATGCTCCATACCAGAAGTATATCCCTCATTGGTAAGATCAGACCATAAATTAATTTCACTGGATATCCACATCCCGACCCCACCCCCAGCCCAGAAAACCACAGTGAAAAACTTCAAAAAAGCGAACTTCACACTTCTCAAAACCGAATTGGAATCCTTCAAGGCCCCAGGGCCAGTGGAAACTACGGCCCAAACTGCAGAATCCTATATAAATGCATTCTACGGATATCTCCAGGAATGCATGGATCATGCTATCCCAAACAAAATCAAGACCCAATCATCCAAAGGCAGGCGTCCAGTCTGGTGGACCCCAGCCATAAATAAACTGTACAACAGGAGGAGGAAGCTACTTCATGATAGAGCAAAATCCCTAAAAGGAAAGGCATCTCTGATCAGTACTAGCAAAAAATTACGATCCCTGATAAAATCCTCCAAGGCCAGCTTCGAGAGAAAAATTGCACAGGACACTAAAGACAATCATAAGGCTTTTTTCAGTTATGTTAGGAACATGGGATGCAACTCCCAGACTTGTTCTGAGTTGATTCTAAGTGACAAAAAATACACTGAACCCACAGACATCGCCAATATCCTGGCAGGCAGGTTCAGTGCAAACTCTCCCCCCCTCCCCCCCAAAGAGCAAGTATCTATCCCGGCAGAGTGCAGCCTCCTAAACAACTCTGATGCTCAGGTGAAGGCCGCCCTCTCCAAAGCAAAAAACACTGCTTCCATGGGACCAAATGGCGTCCCGGGTTGCGTCCTACATGAACTCCAAGAAGAACTAATCCCTCAAGTAAAACTGCTGTACAATCTCAGCCTCACTACAGGATATGTGCCCAAAGAATGGCGTACAGCAACAGTGGTCCCACTCCACAAAGGTGGCGCCTCTGCGGACCCTGGAAACTATCGCCCCATAAGCCTGACTAGCCTAGTCTGCAAGGCTATGGAGAGGATCATCATGGAACTCATAAACAAAGACATTGGGGACCTACAGACACTAGATCCTACCCAATTTGGCTTTGTCAAGGGCAGATCCTGCCTTTTGAACCTGGTCGACTTCTTCGAAACAGTCACCAAGGCCATAGATGAAGGGAAGATAGTCCACACAGCCTATTTGGGCCTCGCAAAGGCATTTGACACAATACCCCACTCGGGCATCATAGATAAGCTATCCAGCCTAAATATTGACCCCTATGTCACAAGATGGGTTGTAAACTGGCTCAAAGACAGAACCCACAGAGTCAGAGTTGCTGGAGCCATGTCAGACTCGAAACTGGTCACAAGTGGTGTCCCACAAGGTTTTGTCCTGGGACCTCTCTTGTTCGGTATTTACTTTTCTGAGGTACAGGCCAACATGGGAGGACTATGGCTCACCAAGTTTACAGATGACTGCAAACTGGGCGCATAATCAACTCTCCAGCTGACACAAACATCCTTCAAAAAGGTCTCGTAGAGACGGATAACTGGTGCCAGAGCCATGGTCTAAAGCTAAATGCCAAAAAGTGTTTAGTCATACCCTTTGGCAAAAACAATGTGCCCACAAATTACCACATAAGTGGTAACCCATTAAGTACAGAGAAAGTAATTAGGGATCTGGGGACCCAAGTTGATAGCAATCTCTCCTTTGACAACCACATTGCCAAAGTGGTTAGAAAGACCTTCTACATAGCCCACCTCATCATGAAAGGATTCACATCTAGATCAAGAGAGGTAATCGTGCCCCTTTATTCATCCCTCATCAGGCCCATCATAGAATACAATGCCTCCTTTGGGATGTACCTTACCCGACACCTGCAGAAATTAGAAAGACCTCAAAAGTACCTCACCAGGAGGATCAAGGGACTCAAATAGATGCCATATGCTGCTCGGTTAAAAAAAACTCCAGCTCTACTCAGTTGCATACCGCCTACTTTGAGGCGATCTATGCCTGACATATAAAGCTATGTCCAACCCAGAATTAATGGACATGCTCCACCTCAGTAAATCTAAATCCCTTAGAGCCACTCGCTCTAGGGACTTGAACCTCAGCACAGAAATAAATAGAACATGCTGGAGGGACAGATTCATAACCCAGAGGCTCCCTTCGCTCTGGAATAGAATTCCAGTTCATGTTAGGCAGAGCACCTCACTGACTCTCTTCAAGAAGAATCTTGATGAGTGGATGGGGGATCGTAGGTTTGTCCCGGGGATTACTTCCGTGTCACTATTAGACAGAGGCACAGTAAACTAAACTTTGAAAAGGGCACAGTATACTCAAATCAAGGGGTGGCATAAGCGAAACACAATCGGGCTAGGCTTATAAATGCCCCAGGGCAGATATCCTAGTATGAACCTATGAACCTATGAACCTATGAGTAAAACCTGTACTTTTCTGGTGGTCCTGGAGTTAGATATTTAGTTAAATCCAGTAAGATCAGAGTCCAGGTGAATCATGTTCAGCAGACTGACATACAACTAAGTTCTGATCCATGCAATACAGTACCAAATAAATGCAACTATTTAGCCAAGAAGAACCATTCCTGCTAGTATTTTACTATAATCGCCATTACATTGCTTCTTTTGCTTAAAAAGAGGGCTCATGGTGGCCCCTGATTTTATTTGTTTTGGGCTCTCTTCTTTGTACTTGTTTTTCCTTGCTGTGATGTGGAAACAAATTATATGATGTTCAAAGGTGTGCAGTTCTCAAGACAATAGCTGTCTCTGTGTACACCTGCAATTAACCCTCCGTAGGTTGTGGAAGAACAGGGCACCTACTACCACAAACTCTGGAAGACTGACAGTTGAGTTTTGTTTACACAAAGCACACTGCTGTTACCTTCATGGGGCTCTGTTGTTTTCATCTGACTCATCTACAATGTATGCATTACTGGGTCCCACAGAGAATAATAATTTTTTTACTACAGAAGTTTAAAAATGTAAGCTGCTGTAAACCGTGAAACTGGTAGTAAAATGGTTCCACCTTTGGCAATAGTACAGACGCAACAAACAATACAGCTCTTCAAGTGAGATCATTTGCATAACATTTTTCCACCTTAGCTCTAGGCTTGCCAAAAGCTTTGAAACATTAACCTAAGGTCAGAAAGGAGGAATGTGTCCTGACCACTCTTATAACTATGAACTTTTTGTGAAGTCTAAAAGCCAGCAAAAATAGATGAGGTGAGATCTATTAGGAAAACTTAGATACATCCAAAATAGATTCTGACCTCTAAAGCTTCTTTTTAGTACATCAGATTACAGCTGCCAGCAAGAATAGTTATGGAAAATTTTAGCATTATAAAAGATTTAGTTTATTTTAGACTGCTTTCATCAAATGCACAGCATAGGCAATTTAGCAGAAAAGATTATCAGATATTAGAGCTGCACTGCAAAACTAACAACTCACAGAATGTTCACTTTGAGGAACTGTGCATGCTTAATCACCACACTAGCCAAATAATAACATGTATATAAAAATGTATGCAAATTAAAGCAATTTAACTAGCAAAAGTTCATATAGATTGAGGTTCTGTTTAACAATATTTTAATTGTCATATAAACAGTAAAAATGTTCAAAATGGTGCATTTTTACACTTGTGCAAATATAACTCGGTTAATACTTCTCAGCATTTTCAGAAGTTGCATTTCCACCATCAGAGTCCAGAGTTTTTCCCTTTTGTATAAAGTAGCATTGTGGTTTAGCATGCAGTTATAAATACAAATAAAAAAAAAAATACATTCACAAAATGATGGTTTAACATGCAGTTATAAATACAAATAAAAAAAAATACATTCACAAAATGATGGTTTGATCTTAACTTTTAAATATGAGTCAGAAAATGTCTTAGGACCAAAGGATGCAAGATATTTTAACATTAGGGTTAGGAGGGTGGCCTAATGGTTAAGGTGTTTGTCTTACAAACACAAGGTGCAGTGTTTGAGTCTCACAAGGGATAATTGGCTAGGCATGCAAGGGCAGTTAGCTTAATAGGAACCTATTAGACAGCTCACTGGTTAAGGTTTTTGAATCATACCAGCAAGGTTCACTTCTGATTTCTGGTCAGTCTGTGTCGAATTTGCATGTTCTCATCATACCGCCACGTGCACTAACTCTAGATACTCTGGCTTCCTCCAGAAACATGCTTGTTGACTGGTTATTCTGAAAGGTTCACATAGTGAATTTACCATTGTTGATGTGCCTGAAATCAACTGAGAAGGACCAGCTCATTTATCTACTTAAACAGATAAATAAATAACATGTTATTATACAGACGTACATTTTACAAATTCAGTGTTAATTTGTTAAGAACCAGCAGACAAAAGTCACTGGCACCTCGGAGCCACTGATAATGCAGGCTGAGAGAAATATACATGGGACTGCAGAATGAGGTGCACTAATATGCAGCATCTAATCTTAACCCTCTATTTTATACCTCCAGACTAATTCTTCCCATGATATTAGATGTTAACAATGGTCCACTCCCTCCTTCCCTCATCTATTATCATGACTTTCAGTTGCATACATATCTCTCTCTCTTCTCCCATAATCCTGCACTTCCTGAATTAACATATGATGCCCCTTACTTTTCCAATATCTGTTTACCTTCTTACTATCTACCCTAAGTATACCCTTTCAGGTTATGCTATGTCTCGCTATCTCTTTCTGTTTTACAGCCCCTTGCATTTATATTCATATATTGTGCCACAAACACAGATTATGTCTTCTGTTTTTCATCTGCTACTGTTAATGCTTAACATCTGAGTCACTTATACATTATGTATTTTGATTGAGCATTTTCACTTTCTGAAATACTGTATGCTATTTTCTAATATAGTCTTACAATGGTTTCATCACACCACTACAATACTGTTTGCGTTGTAGGCAACATTTTTGAATGACTATTTCTAATTAAAAGGATCTATGCAGAAAAGTGTGAACATTCACAAAACAATCTGATATTTAGGATCTGTGACCTGGCCAACACATTAGAAAACTAAAGATAGTATTATAACATGGCAGTTTATGGTCACTTAACGTTGTAGTCACAGGATACAAATACACAATCATGCAAGTAATCCATAGATGCACTAAAGCTGAAAATCTTGAAAAACTATCCCAAAATAGCAACTGATTACTAAACATGGAAAACACAAAAGAGATCTAGAGCAATTAAACCAACATCCTGCTACTGTCAATAATTATTTTAGGGGGAAATTAAGCCATCCTGCTTCCCATGTAAGAAGCGGTACTCTAATTCCCATTACTAAATTATTCCAACTCCAAGGTTGCACAACGTCAAAAAGAAAAAAAAAACTTTGTTTTCAAGTGAAACTACATATCCCCCTTTCTCCAAAGCTGTACAATTTTGGAGTTAGAATTATTTTGTAGTGAGGCTATGATAGGCACAGCCCAGATGGTTGGGGGGGGGGGGTGAAGGGGAGTTTTGCACCCTGCACAACGTTACTTGACCTATTTGTCATCATCATCATCATTATCAATGTCCTTTTTCACATTTTTACTTGGGGTTGGACATCACATCAGTGTAACCACTGCACATGAAATCATCTCTGAGATCACAATATAGGGGAATGGGGAGAAATCAGTCTATTAATATCTCATTAATGCAATGAGAAGTAGTTTGATAATTTGTTTACCACAATGAGTCCTAGGATTTCCAGAAAATACAGCAAACTGTCCATTGTGCTTATAGTTTCTGGGAATGGTTAAATACAACATTCAGGTATACAAAGACCAGTGGCTTGGAGAGGAACTCAGTCACTTATATTAGTAAATTCGTATTCTCTGCATATGTTTGATATTTTACGGTCTGATGTATTGTTTTTTTTTTACTTCTATCTCACTCAGTATCCACTGTTGTTTCATGTTTAAGCTTTCATACTATGAAAATTACTTAACCACAATTTTGAAATAGATCCTTTCTACTACTAAAAATAATAAATATAATCCTATATTTTAATCATGTTTTGAAGAAAAGTGTATCAATCATCATTACATACATATTTTGTGATAAATTTCATATATTTTGATGGAGCATTCTACAAAGATCTATATTGATATTCAGCTGTCCATCATTTTTAGCCTTTCAAAATATTTTGCATTCATGAGGACATGTGAATTTTGTGCTTTCTGCAAACATGCCAGAAAGCTTCCACAGCCTGTGTGCAGAAATAGCCATCTGTAATATCATGATAATATGTCATGCAGCATCCTAATATTTTTTTTTCCTGATGTAAAATGCATGGCTTTTGGAAACCACCCTTCTAACATGCAATTTGGTTGTACCTGAACAGTATAGGAAGAGTCACATGCATTCAGCAAGCTAACCCACCCTGAACAGTACAGGAAGAGTCACGTGCACTCGGCAGGCTAACACACCCTGCCCAGTTTTCACTCAGGCTGTGTTATGCTGTGAGATGAGCACAATCCCCAGTATGGGAAGTGTATGGAGAAAAGATTAACATCCAGCAAGGACCTCATTGCCATAAAGTGTGTGTTGGACAATCACACAGGACTTATTTAACCATTCAGACATCCCCACAAAATTTATGCGTGACTCCCATATTTTTTTTTAGTAATTTGTACTCCTTCTTGCAACAACAACAACTCCTTCTTGTATACATTTGTATTTATGGGAAAAGGTTACCAGAAATTTGTTGGGGATGCATACAAATTAATTGAACCTGTTATCAGAATATAGATAAGTAAAACACTGCTGATTTTGCATTTCATCACATTTTATGTTTTTGTGTAGAATTTTAAAATATAATAAAATACAGTCTGTTCCACAGTTCCGTAACCATAGAGTTAGTATATTTAGGTTTGAGGGTTGGGAAGCAAAGACCCTCATAATGGGGAGTGCAGAGGCACAAAGATACTTGCATTTCTTATTTGATTTGTGCTTTTCTTTCAAAGTTTTTAAGCATCTTTACATTTTTACTAGTTATGCTGTGTTTTACTGTGGCTTTAGCTTTCAACAGTTGTATAGGTTACCACAAATCCTTTGCTGCAGCCTTGTACACATATTTAAATCAAACTAAAATATTTAACATTTGTCTGTTACTACTTTATCAAGTGTGACAGATGTTATTTTATGTTGTGTTTTTTTTTTAATCTGCATAGTTCATTGCATTAACCTCCCCAAAACATTATTCTAAAAGGCTGTTTATGAATAAGAGAGCAACTACCCTTTGTCAAAAATTGTCATATATTATAAATTATATTCCAGGGGCATTAATGTATTACTATCTGCAAACACATAATGCATGTTTGTCTATTAATCATAGGATCATAGGATCATATGAGGTTACTAGGCTACTGGGCCTAAGGCCTCTACAAGCCTAACCATGTCATACCCTTGTTCCCTTATGGACCAAGATACACAGTCTATGTTTGAGCGTGAAACTAAGGTCAGCACTGGCTGCCCCTGTCTAAGAGGGACATAGGTGAAACCGTCTGGTATAAATTTACAGTTTCCCATCCAGTAGTGCAGGTTACACTTAAATAGGGTAATTGAGGAGCTCTATTTTACATGAATTGGGAGTTTGTTCCAGAGGAGTGGCAACCTCTGGGAGACATATCTGTCTCTCAAGAGTGTCTTGTTAATATCGCAGGCTACGTTAAGATCCCTAGAATGAGTGAATCTTGTCCCATTGGATTTGCGGAAGTGCAGCAGCTTCATCTACATAGGGTCTGAGACTGCACAGCAGGCCAGGCACAAGTCGCCTCTAAGCAGTCTATATGATACTGAGTAAAGTGATAGGGTCTTCAGTCTGTCCATATAGGGTCATGTGTTGTAGGCCCTGAATTTTCTTAATGAGAAACCTCTGAGGTCTCTCCAGTTGCTGCAGATGTCTAGTGAGGTACATACAGAAGGAAGCAATGTACTCTATTATTACTCCTATAAGAGCTGAGTACATGGGGAGTTATAACCTCCTTAGCTTTGGCTGCTATACCCTTGCTTATGAGGAGTGCAACATAGAAGGCCTTCCTTATTACTGTGGACACCTGATGATCAAAATTAAGGGTGCTGTCAACTTGTGTATCTAAATTTCTCATCATTGGGTTTGAACTTAGGGGGATATTATTAATGTTGTAATTAGCAGGAGTTTCTCCTTTGTGGAAGGGGATCATAATGCATTTGTTTGCATTTAGTTTAAGACCGTGGCTTTGACACCAATCATCTGTCTGTATAAGCCTGTTTTATAATATGTTGACATCTTTGGAGGATTTGATAATTGCACTCAGTTTGCAGTCCTCAGCAAAGCTGATAAGTCATAGGCCATCTAGTTTTGCCTAGAATTCTGAAAAATAGATACCAAACAGTAGGGGGCCTAGCACAGATCCCTGTGGAACACCACTGGTAACAGGTCTGCTAGTAGAGTTAACATCCCCAATTTTGACTGTATGTGTTCTGTTTGTGAGCCAGTTGGCAACCCATTTAGTGATGTAAGGGTTAATCCCCAGCTGGGTGACTTTCTCAATGATGCCTGAGTGAATTATTGTGTTAAAGGCCTTGGCTAGGTTGACATAGGCAGTGTGAACTGTTCTGCTTTCATCTAGGGCAAGATCCGCCCTTAATGAAGCTAAACTGGGTTGGGTCAAGAGTTTGAAGGTCACCTATATCCTTGATGATAAAATCCATGATGATTCTGTCCATGACCTTGCAGATAAGGTTGGTTAGGCTTATGTGTCTACAGTTCCCAGGGTCATTTGAGGGACCCTCTTTGTGCAAGGGGATCACAGTTGCTGCTTTCCACTCAGCTGGGATAAAGCCAGTGCTTAGACTGAGGCTGAAGAGCATGCTCAGCTGTTTTGCTAACTCCTGTTTTATACCTTTTAATAGGCAGCTAGACATATTGTCCAGTCCCACAGAGGCTGTGTTCTTGGCCTTGGAGAGTGCGGCTATGATCTGCTCTCTGAAGATACTAGGCAGAGGACTGGTGACAGGCATGTTATGGGGTATGATTGGTGGGGACAGGGGGGGTGAAGTTTTCACCAAACCTGTCCTGTAGCAGGTTGGCAATGTCCTTGGGTTCAGTATAAGTGGTACCATCCACAGCTAGTTCAGCACTAAGCTGGGCCTTACCTTTTAGATTTTGGATGTAGCTAAATAATGCTTTGTGAACCTTAGCTACAGATGCAAATTTAGTTTCATAATTAACTTTAGAGGACTTTACAAGATGTCTAATCTGCTTGTTTATGCTTTGAAGGGAGTTCTTCCTTTGCTGGGACTGTTCCCTCTTGTTTTTTGAAAGCAGTTTCTTTCTCTTATTGTATAACCTATTTATGCTTGATGTCCACCAGGGTGGCTTATTTTTTCGTGAGGATCTTGATTTGAACTGTTCTGATATGGCTGAGTCTATACATTTATATTGGTGATTATACAGGACATTTGTGTACACCTCAGTATAGGGGTCATTGCTGTCAGTGTTGGCAAGGGGTTCAAAACTATTGATGCCATCGCTCAGTAGGTTATAGTTTGCTTTGGAGAAATTTTTTAGCCTTTTTTCTCCTGAGGAATGATTGTTACTTTGAATGAGACTGATTTATGACTGTACTACCAGGGAGGGCCCCACACATGGGTTGGAGCAGCGATCACCCACGTTGGTGAGCACTATGTCAAGGATGTTAGAGCCCCTTGTGGGGTTGCTGATTATCTGCTCCAGAACATTTGTGTTAACAAAGTCCAGGAACCTTTGGGCAAGCGTGTTTGTGCTCATATATGTTACCCAGTCGATGGAAAGATAGTTAAAGTCACACATGACCAGGGTATTTGGTTGTACTGAGAGTGACTCAAGATGCACTTGCGCTATATCTCTGAATGCATTGTCCCTCACAGAATGGGAACTTCCACTCTGTTAAATTACTCTTCATCTGATTGATTTTGTTCCTGCTGTTTGTGTTAATATCTGTACTATATAAGGCATGACTTATTAAATTGTTATGTATCTTATTGCCAGTACAATTTAACTGTATTATTTGGGATGACTTTGCAATTCTGCCATCTTTATAATGGCTGTACAATCAATGCTCTGTGCATGTTTATTAATTACGTGTTTTGTCTTGTCTATAAGGCCCAGGTCATGACTGAAAAGGGTACACTGATCAGTTCACATACCTGATTAATAAATTCAAAATAAATAAATAAAAACATGAGGATTAAAGTGTGTGGGATATGATACAGAGTGCTGAAACATTCTGCTAGAATTAATAAGAAATACAGAGAATGATTTCCAAAAGAGTAAGCAGGGATGGGAAAAAAAGTGTATGACAGAAATATAGAGAAATCCTAGAAATAAAATGAAAGCAAACCTGGAAATCACTACCATGAAGAAATTGTAGCTCTTAGGTGGGGGGTGGGGGCCTATATCATTTAGTCAAAAGCTTAATTGAATGGATCACTAATTGTTGAGCCCTATTCAGCGAAAATTCAATTAAGCGAACGATAGTTTCAGCGAAAAATTTCCTGGGGAAAGGACATGGATGGCCATCATTGGGGATTTGCCCTTTTTCCCACTGTAGTGTGATCTGGATGGTTGCTAACCTACTACTTTTGTTCCTTAGGAAACGTTTTGCTGAAACAGTTGTTTGCTTAATTGAGCTTTCGCTAATTTGAGTTAGACGATTAGCGATTTGCTCAATTAAGCTTCTGACAAAGTGATATAGGGGTGGAGACTCAGTTGGCATTTCTTATATATAAATACCCGCAATAACATGGCAGAATATTAGAAATGTACAGTTTGCAGCATCAGTGTTGTCAGTAGGTCCTTCTTGGATACCAGTTTGTTTCACATGCTCCTATAGTCAGTCTGTAGAGTGTCTGCACCACCTCTGTGGAAGAGCTTCAGTTTACTTTTCACAAAATGGCTTTCTAAATGACTATGTCACCTCATTATTTAACTGTAATTAGGACAGATAGTTTAGCTCCCACTCCATGGAAGTCATGCACTTGAATTTTTTTTTGTATTTGTATCCCTTTTGGTGATCTTGCACAGTGATTACCTTGCATGTAGTCTCCACTTTTTCTGTGAATTAATACATACTGATTCTGGATCAAGTTCCAAGTTCCAGAAGAGCGTATGCTAAGCTTCCCAGCCTAGATTTTCACATGTTTTGTTCAAGTGATCTAATGGAATCCATCTCACCTCTTATTCTGGTAGGTATCTGCATTCTACAAAGTATATCATTACAGACTTCACTGGGTTTCACCTCTGCCTGGAATTCCTTTCAGTTATATAGCCAACTGGATGAAATCAGAGTCCCTCAGACACTAACTTTTGTGTCTTGTACAGTATAGTCTATATGTCAAAAAACTGGCAGAATATACAGGCTTAATTGTTTTTTAAACCTCTGTTTAATGAGAATAAAATGCTTGCATTTTTAATAAACAGTTACATATTTAAACATTTAAAAACAACTGTATTATGAGCTGCATTAGTCTGGTGCAAGAGTTACATTCTTGGTTAAAGATGGTATCAAATAAATAGTTAAATAAAGGGACAAATGTGTGGCTATTATTCAATAAATAAGGCAATACTATAGACAGAGAGCTAGGAGGGATTAGGAGGTAAATGACAGTTATTTATGACTACTAACTGTTCTTCTTTTTACATGACAAGATCTGATATTTATATGGCTGTATAGCTAGAAAAAGACAGAGAATATAGATAAATAGATGCATTTTCCAATATTCCTCAAATACTGCTGCATTTGACATGCATTATTATAATGCAAAGCAATATAAACAAATAAAATTCTACATCACTGATTTTTTTTATAATAAAGTAAAAATATATCATTAGCATTGTCTGAGGGTATGATTTCCCTGTAAAAGTTTAGGTTTCCCAGAGAAATTAAAAATGTTCCATTCTATCCATCCAAAAATAGTAGATGTAGCCTCACCTGGGAACCTTCCACTAATTAAACCTATATGCATGCACTTTTGCATATGTGAGATGTGTCTGCTGCCATACGTGCATGCTCTTGTTTTTATACATGGTCTCAATGACACAGGACCCTTTATGTAAACAGCACAGCTCAGTCCCCATTTGCATGTCCTACATCTTAAACCAGAATCTGTTTTTTTGATAGTTACTACGTAAATTAAGGCTAGCAGTATTGTATTTCGACTCTAAGAGATCACCATGAAACACTCTACAGAGCTGAAGAAAAATGCACACTGGGCTATACAATGCTATTAAATTAATTAGAAGGCAGAGTGGTCGCTTGCACTAATAAATGTCTCAGCACTGTCACTGTCATTCAAGTGTGCTATGCTTAGATAAAATAATCCATTTCCCAAAATAATCCATTTTAAAGTTAACATTTATGTATGGCCTTCGGGCAGATTTCAACCTAACAAATGACTTATAGAAAGTACAAAGTGCTGCTGTGGAAGTGAACCACTCTGAGAAACTAGGGGAATATAACACATTCTGATAAAATCAGTTTCCCTTTGCTAACCTGGTTAGCTTTCTTTGACTTACACCTCTTACACTGTAACTCTTTAAACAGTATTACACCCAATAGTCCTTGAATATAGTATGTGACATTTTTTCATGTCCAGCAGTTTATGTATTATTTGCTGCCAAAATGCTAACAGGATGGAAAAAAATATCTCTCAAACTGGAATTTCTGTATGAGTGCAAAATAATAAAAAACATATGTGCATTAAAAAGGGATCACCCTAATGAGAAAAAAAGAATACCGGCATTGATTAATAATCAGTTACAATAATAATTATATTTAATACATTTTCCATATTTCTCTAACTCACAATACTTTTTAAGCAAGTTGCCAGTTCAAGAAAAGGGTATAAATGGTGAATTTGATTTATGCAAAGAAAATGATGGAGAGCAATATTCTTACACTCAATAAGCAAAGGGATATTTCTACAGGAGAAATATACACTCTGTATTAATAGGTAGTACATGTTCTGAACTGAAAAATGTTCTATGATTCATATTTTCTGCATTTATTCTCTCTCTGAGTTACTTGTATGAACATATAATAGCTCTCAACAGTGGAACATCTGTTGGTCTCTGATGCAAGTAGGCAAAAATACCCAGGTTGCAAAGACTCCTTGTAAACATAATTCATACAGACCTTTCACTAAATAAAATGAATGCGACCATTAACAACACATATAAAGCATTGCTGAAAAGAATATAGACATTCAAATAATCTTTCTAATGCCCTTCTGTTGAAATACAGGACACTGAAAAATAGCTTTAGTGAGATGCAATAATTCAATATTTGTACTTTATATTTGTATAAATAAAAAGTGAACATAGTTTATACAGTGTTAAGCTTTGTTAAGCTTGTATTTCTCCCCACTTTACAGGCATATCTGGACAAACACAGCTCAGAGTATTTAGAATGCAGGGGCCCCATTCTGTTCATCTCTGGACCTACTGCTTCCCCTTTTGAAAGAAGAATGGCATATCCTTGATTGTAAACTGCATATGTTGACCCCTGTTGTTCCATGACCCTAATTAATATTATACTCCGTGGCATTTATGTATCAGAGCAATAAGCTAAACGGGGAAACAATTTATGTCACCTAAAGCTTTTTAACAAATCGATGCAAGTATTTGTAATTGCTTGTTTCACAAGATTAAAAGCATTCCCTGCTGATCTTCGCCCATGGTTTTGTGGCCAACATGACCCGTGCTTCTGTCATAAAATGAAGAGTTGGTGATCAGCACGGACTTCCATCAGGTAATCCATACAGCTAATATTTCTAAAATTTTAATGTGGTCGCAATTTATAGCTGATCAAATGCAGTTACCTAAATTGCTGTTGCTAGTAGACAGTTTAACTGTCTTTATTAATTACAGGATAATTTAATGTTTGAGTACAGGCTCTTGTGTTGGTCATCTTTACAGCTTGGGGCGTCAATGATCCTTATGAGGAACCATTTCAGCTCTTTCAATGGAAATTTGGTAATGTGATGAGTGATAAAAATGTCAGAAATTCTGGTAAATAACGGTTATTGCTCTAGTTGATAACATCACTAGAAAGCCTCTTATCTTTCAAATAAATACTCACAGAAACATACATTTTAGCATATTAAAAAAAACGCACTTCCAGAGGAAGCCTTGAAGCAATTGAATAGAAGTACAGTAAATTACTATTGACAAAAAATATTACAGTGCAATCTATATTCTTTTGTGCATTTCAATGCCTAGACGTTAAATGACAAGCAGCTGCAAAGTGACACTTTATTTTAGTTTGAATCTTAGTAAGTACTGAGAGAAGCGTGGATCAAAGTCAAGCTGTCGCAGCGCTCTATAATACACTAAAAAAAAATTCAATAACCATGCTGAATTCTTTAAGCATATGATACATGGACAATGAATCTGCCTGGAAGTGTGTAACAGTTTCTAATAACCTGCTGCATTTATTAAAGTACATGTATGCACTGCAGCTGTAACTTACCAAATAACTGCCTGCTTTAAAATACAGCAACAAAAAGCAGTCCTAAAAATGCTTAAAACTCTAAGTGCAATAATTTTCCTGTTAACTGACCAAAGCAAGTTATTGCGTATCAGCTGGTTCCTGTTTGAGATCTATATAGAACAACACAACAGAAGAAAACAGCCTGATTACTAGACCTGCCCTTAAACGAACAGTCATTTTATTATTATTTTTTTACATAACAGAGACTAACAAATGCTAAGCACTGCTCATGCTAATAATATACACAATATTTTGTTTGTCCACAGATGATTTAAATTTTAAATATAAAAATGCACCCAGTGAAACCAAATGCTCCATGTTTAAGGTAATTACCCTAAATTCAATGATATCTTATTTAACAATCCACATGTAATTTCACTTTTGGAAGGTATTACAAGCAGAGGTCATGTCACAAGTCTACAGTTCTCTGGAATGATTCAGATATGAATTCAACATTTTAGCCTTTTATAGTGTAAATACCCTCAGTGCATTTTCTTTGCATATGTTTTCTAGATAAAAGTGGTACAAAATGAATTTTCAAATATACCAACATTGAGTAACATCATAGAGAAAAATAATTCTGAAAGGTTTTTCCATTCAGGCTTTGCAAGCACTGTTTGATCAGAAACATTCCAAGTTTAGTTTATGTTTCCATTACAGATTTTATTGGCGTGGGTTTAAATCATTAAAAGTTTTCTAAAAACAAATGCAAGCATCACATTCTGAGCAGATTTTTTGATAACCACTGAGCCAACACCAATTGCACCAAAATGAACCTAAATCCATGCAGTGTCCTCATGCTGCTTGTGAAATAACACCCCCCAGCAACCATCACAATCTTTAACAATTTCCAGACAGTACTGTTCCCTCTTATCATTAACAACCTCAAACCTCCTGTGCTCTGAAGTAACCCCATCTTTCACATCTCTAGTACCCTGGCAGGTTACCAGGATGATGACAGTATGTTCCAGATGTGTAATGGTACAAGGGATAACGTGCTGTACTCAATTTCACATAGGCGTCTTTGTTCTCTCTATATGCCCTTGTGCATTTAAACAGGCACTCTTACTGTATTGGCTTGAAGTGTGTGATGGTTAACACATAAGAGCACAGCACTGTAAATCTATCCCTGAATAGAGCAAGAAGGTGCTTTAATACTCATTGAATGAACTGCAGTATTTTAGGTACCACAAATGCAAACATCATTGTCTACTCAGTATTTATTTTCTGTACAAAATGTACAACAGAATCAATTTAATTTTACAGTAAGTGGATAATCAATATTATCAAATTCCTAGCTATCAGTTTAAAATGGAACCCAGCAGCTACACGCAAACACAGATTTAAGTGTATGAGTATGATTCACCATAACTAAGCTCATGCTATAACACAAGCCAAGCTATGGAATCTGGCTCAATCGTGGGCATCAGAGTACAGTGCTGTCTGTCCACAGATCCATGTGATCTAGCTCCATCTTGGATCAGTCTATGAGATTCACCTCCATCCTGGGAGTCGATACACAGTGCTGTCCTTAGAGCTATGTGATCTAGCTCCATCATGGGTGTCACTATACAGTGCTGTCCACATACCGCTATGTGATCTAGCTCCATCATGGGTGTCACTATACAGTGCTGTCCACATACCTATGTGATCTAGCTCCATCATTGGCTTCAGTGCAAACTACTGTCCACAGATCAATAAGATCGAACTCCACTGTGAATGTCAGTGCACAATACTGTCCACAGATCTGTGTGATCTACCTCCATCAAGGCAGTGATACGCAGTACTGTCCACAGATTTTAATTTCTCGATGGTGGCTTCAGCTGTGCATTTTGATCAGAAAGCATAGAAAAGTTATGAATGCACCATGATATGGTGCAAAAGCAGTGCTTCCCTACCCAGATTACATAATGCCATCCTACCCCCCATCACTAATATCCGCAGATTTATCTGATCTATCTCCAGGGGCATCAATGCAACCAATCTATGTGATCAAGCTGTATCATGGGTGTCAGTGCACAGTGCTGTCCACAGATCTATGTGATCTAGTTCCATTAAGGGCATCAGTGCACAGTGCTGTCCACAAATCCATGTGATCTAGCTCCATCACGGGCATGAGTGCACAGTGCTCTCCATGAATCTATGAGTTCCTACTCCATCATATGTGTTGGTACACATTGCTGTCCTTAGATCTATGTGATCTAGCTCAGTCATGGGTGAGACTATATAGTGATGTCCACAGATCTATGTGATCTAGCTCCATCAAGGGCATCAGTGCACAGTGCTGTCCACAAATCCATGTGATCTAGCTCCATCACGGGCATGAGTGCACAGTGCTCTCCATGAATCTATGAGTTCCTACTCCATCATATGTGTCGGTACACATTGCTGTCCTTAGATCTATGTGATCTAGCTCAGTCATGGGTGACACTATATAGTGATGTCCACAGATCTATGTGATCTAGCTCCATCAAGGGCATCAGTGCACAGTGCTGTCCACATATTTTAATTTCTCAGCTGTGATCTCAACTGTACATTCTAGGTCCTTTTGATCAGGATGCACTGTGGTGCAAAAGCAATACATCCCTGCCCAAGTTACATAATGCCATCCTCCCATCACTAATATATTGGTTTAGAGGTCTTCTTCCAATAATTTCAAAGTAATTGTCCATTAGCCAAGGGTACCTGCTTGCTCTCATACCAGTATAAAATGTTCATGGTCTGAGGCCAATTCATTCTCCTGCATGGCTTTAAAGTACCTGTTCATGTCCATAGGCACACTTTCCCAGCTCATACATCCACAAATAAATCCTCATTGTCCAGGAGCAGTCCTAATCCTTATATAGGTGCCATTGATGTAATGGACTATCACATCAGTATAACACAAGTACATGGGGGAAACCACAGCAATTCATAAAAGCATGCATTTTGCATGCTTCCATGTTGTTGTGGTACCACATGCCTCCTATAATCCAGCAGCAACTTGCAGTGTATGCTGGGATGTCTTGCTACAAGCTGAGGTGAAATGCACTAAAAACTCACCAGGAAAAATTTAAAGTACCCTATCTACCAAAAATTGTTATAAAAGTACAGCGATGCCCTTAAGACACTCAAAACTGAGGTATATGTAACAGTATCATTGTATGCAGGTTGTCCCACTGCCATAGGAATCCACAACTTTATAATTTGAATAAAACACATTTATAGCACAGCTGAAAGTTCATTTGCATTTTAGCATAATGTAAATATTGGCAAAGTACAACTTTGTGAAAATGTCTTACAATGCCATGTGCTATACATTCCTAATCAATTTCTGACATATCATTTGATTTCATGACTAGCATCCTATGTTTACATAAAACTGTGCAGGTAAAGTTGCTTTTCAGACTCCTTAATGTGAGATACACATATACATCTATGCAGTTATATATGTTTCCTTTTATTAACTTCTAAAATAATTATGCATAAAATGTAGGAAGGAGACAAGTCATGCATGAGAAATCTATGTGATATAACCCTTACTACAGGTAAAGATACGTTTTTTGTCATGAGAGAGGCAGGAAATCCTCACAACTTAAAAATGCTGGCCTGAGTTTGGCTTCATCCTGTAAATTCACCAAAAAGTACACCAGCATATATGTCTGTAACTAGCAGATCATGCAGGTGTGCAATGGTATAGTTCACCTTTCTTACCTGTCGTATTTGGTATGACAGATGTTTAAATGCTAATTTAGGTCATTAACAAAAAGATGCAGTTTGCATTCACTATCATATCAGCAAATTTCCTACAGTCCTTTTACCTTTTGATGAACTGAGCATGAACTGAGCCATTTTGCACAGGCTCTTGGAACTGCATTTCACTAATGTAATCTGTAGTTTCATCTTGGCTTTTCATCTGGTAGAAATGTTGGGGCATAGATCATACTAACCAAATCAAGCAAGGCATTGATGCTTAACCAGTAACCTTGCTAACACCTCTAAGCCATAAGTACAACAATGAATAAGTCTACTCAGTAGCTCTTTGACAAGTCACTGTAATGGTAAATCACAGCATTTAGGCTATATCACATATCACCTGTATTATGCCCTGCTCTGAAATTCTGAAAAGGTGTTCTTCTCTGTGGGTACATGCACTTCTCATACTGAAATGTACTGATGTATGTAAGTGCATGGCTCCTGTATATATGCTGCACAAATGCACATTCTCATCAGTTTTTTAAGGCAGAATTCTGTCACTGGAAAGAGTTGTAGCATAAAAACATATTACTAAACCACTAATATTGAAAATTATATACCAAATGGTCTTATCATTAATACCAGTTTGAACTAAATAGCATATTACAGGAATACTTGTATAAATGTTGTTTTATCTAAGAAGTATATAACACATTCAAAGGAACTGAATAAGATGTGCCATCCTATAAGGAATAAATCTACCATAAGGTATTATGAAATATGATTAAAATGTCCTGGATAAATATATCATACAAGTCAAGAATAAAGACTCTCTCTCTCTATACATATATATATATATATATATATATATATATATATATATATATATATATATATGTGTGTACACACACACACACACACACACACACACACACACGGGAGGCATGCACCCCCACATCCCCTGCTAATTATAAATACCAATTCTGTGATTGCACTGTAATGGGGAAAGGGCATATTCCCTGATTCCATACTGAAAAGCAGGTATATTTGAAGCAGCTCATTGAAAATTGGCTTTGCAGGCTTTTTCAGTTTGATGAATGCATCAATCAACAATAAGTTCTGTATATATATATATATATATATATATATATATATATATATATATATATATATATATATAGCTTTATCTATCTATATATCTATCTATCTATATATATATATATATATATATATATATATATATATATATATATCCAGTGCTGTTGAGCTGCATCAGACTCCTATAGTGTACCATCTACAAAGTTTATTAGGCAGATAGGGGAATGGAAGTAGACTGCTGGGGCTTTCTTCCATAAAACACACACACGCGCACACACACACACACACACAAACACACACACACACACACACACACACACACACACACACACACACACACACACACACACACACACACACACACACACACACACACACACACACACACACACACACACACACACACACACACACCTATGGACAATTTAGAGTTGCCAATCCGTCTACTGCATGTCTTTGGAATGTAGATTACATCTATATATATATCTATATATTTATATATCTATATATGACATTCGCATTCATCGACATGCAAAATGTAGGTTCATAAGAGGTTCATAGGAGGTTACTATGCTGGGTCTGTGGTTATTCATCGAAAAACAAAGCATCAAATGGCCTATATCGTCGAACATGCCTTTCATCAAGCTGTTCTAACTAAGACTGCATTACAGTACAGATAAGGAAATTTGCCCTTTCCACACTGTAGTGCAATCTTGGAGTTGGTATATATAATTAGCAGGGGTGTAGGGGGCACAGTCCCCCACATGAGGGAGTTTTGATAAACGGTATTTATGATATAATGCCGATCAATGTTTTACCATTCGATGAATAACCAAAGACCCACTAAGCTAGCAGCCCTAGAGCCTTTACAAACCTAACCACATTAATCCTAATTATCCCCATTTGTTCTTTTTTTGGGTAGTTCGCAGAATGAATTTATGAACAGAGCAGGTCTGTGATCAACAGTGGCTGCCCTTGTCCATGAGGGGCATGGGTGCCACCCTTGGGGAGAATATGTGGTCTCCCATCCAATTATCTAGGCTGTGTTTGAATAGGGTCAGTGAGGAACTTTTATTTTACATGAATAGAGAGTCTATTCCAGAGAAGCAGCAGGCACAAGTCACCTATCAGCAGCCTATAAGATACAGAGTAAAGTGACAGGACTTTCAGCCTGTTCACATAGGTCATGGTTTGGAGTCCCTGTATTTCCTTAGTGAGAAACCTCTGAGGTCTCTCCAGCTGCTGCAGGTGTGTGGTGAGGTATATACAAAAGGGTGCATTATACTCTAATAATGGTCTGATGAGGGTCGGGTACACTGCAGTTATAACATCCCTTGACCTGGATGCTATTCCCTTGCTTATGAGGTGCCCTACAAAGAAGGCTTTCCTTACTACTGTGAAAATAAGTGGTCAAGTTCAGATTGCTATCAACCTGTATTCACAGATCTTGCACCACTGGGTTGGAACTCAGGGAGTGCTGTCAATATTGTAAGTTGTAGGGAATTCCGTTTTGCCAAAGGGAATAATAATAATGCATTTTTTTTGCATTTAGTTTTAGACCATGGCTTTGGAACCAATCATTTCCTTGTGTTAGCCCTTCTTGTAATACATTGACATCACTGGGGGGCCTCAATGACTGCCCCCAGTTTGCAATCATTAGCAAACTTGATGAGCCAAAGGCCATCTACTTTGGCTGGACTTCTGAGAAATAAATGCCAAACAGTAAGGAGCCCAGCACAGACCCCTGTGGTACTCCACCGGTGACAGGTCTACTAATAGAGGTGGAATCACCAATTTTGACACAATGTGTTCTGTTGGTGAGCCAACTGGCTACCCAACTAGTGGCAAGGTTGAGATAGGCTGTGTGCATTGTCTTACCTTCATCCATGGCTTTGGTGACATTCCCAAAGAAGTCTACTGAGTTTAATAAGCATAATCTACCCTTAACAAAGCCAAACTGGATGGGTCCAGCATTTAGAGGTCATCTATATCCTTATTGACAAGGTCCATGATCATTCTTTTCATAGCCTTGCAGATGAGGCTGGTTAGACTTATAGGTCTGTAGTTCCCAGGGTCAGTTGATGGCCCCCCCCCTTTGTGCAGGGGGACTACTGCTGCTGTTCTCCATTTTGCAAGAACATACCAAGTTCTCAAACTATGATTGAGGAGAACACCAAGTGGGTCCGCTAGGTCTTGTTTTAGATTGTTTAATAAACAACCTGAGATATTACCTGGTCCCACTGAGGCCATGTTTTTGGCCCTGGCAAGTGCAGAGATGACCTGTTCTCTAGAAATACTTTGCAGAAGACTGGAGTCAGGTATGCTTTGGGGTATGTTAGGAGGGATGGGGGGGTGAGGTTTGCACTGAATCTATTAGTTAGCAGGTTGGCGATATCTTCCAGTGTAGCATCAGTGATCCTGTCAACAACTGGTTCAGCACATAACTGGGCATTCCTTTCTAGATTTCAGATGTAGTTAAGGAATGCCTTATGATTATCCTTAACTAGGGATGCGATTTTAGTTTCGTAATTTGCTTTAGAAGACTTTACAAGATTTCTGATTGTCCTGTTTAGGCTTAGGAGGGAACTCTTCCTCAGCAAAGTGATACCCCTGTTGCTTTTGGGCAACAGTTTCTTCCTCTTGTTATATAATCTTGATATATAATCTGTTTATACTTGAAGTCCACTGCAGTGGCTTGTTTTAATGGGAAGACCTGGTTTGGATCTGGTCAGGTACAGCAGAATTTATGCATGCGCTTAAGTGTTTGTACAGGTCATTTGCATACACTTCTGCAAAGTGATCATTGGTGTCTGCAGGTGGTATGAAGCTTTTTATACCATTGCTTAGTACACTGTAGTTAGCTTTGGTGAAGTTTTTTATAAGTTTTGTTCCTGTGAGGGTGTCAATTCCAGTAGTTACTTCAGACAGGACTGATTTGTGGTCTGACCTAACCAGGGAGGGCATCATACATGGGGATATACAGTGACCACCCATGTTGGTGAGTACTATGTCCAGAACATTAGACTCCTTAGTGGAGGTGCAGACTATCTGTTACACAGCATTTGTGTTAACAAAGTCCAGGAACCTCTGGGCGAGCATGTTTTTGCTCATGTATGTGGCTCAGTCTATGGAAGGATAGTTGAACTCTCCCAGTACTAAGTTGTTGGGCTGTATGGTGTGGGATTCCAGTCAATCGAGGTAAGCAGTGTGCTTTTCCTGGCTCATGGAAAGAGGGACACACTCAGAAGTGCCGCCCTCTCATCCCCCCTTAAAGTGCAATGCAATATCAGCAATCCATCCACATTGTGTGAGAGTAGAACCCAAAGCCCTTTGCACCAAAGGCAAGTATGCTACCTGTTGTGCTACTAACACTGCCATAAATGGCAAAGCAATACTATACATGTACAAAGAAACAGCCTTGCCCTCCACACCCCCAGCTAATTATATATACTACCTTCAAGACTGCACCAAATCGAAGAAACGGAATATTCACAAACCCAGAGAATATGACAGTCTCACACACCTGTCACCATCTGTTTAGTTAGCTGACCAAAAGCAGACAAATAATTAGATGTCAACCAAACACACAATTGACCAAAGCATCTGCACTCAAATACATATATATATATATATATATATACACACACACACACACACACACACACATATATATATATATATATATAGATTCATTTCTGAATCTCGAAATACTGAAATATCGAATTTCAGTATCACGACACTAGAAGAATGAAACTCCACAACCATAAAAACTCAAAATACCGATACTCAAAACACTAAAACCTCCCCAACATAAAAATACAAAAAAAATAAATAAAATAACAAAACACACTACTCTACGTTTAAGCAGGTGGGCTTGTTCGTTTGTTTGCTGCTAGCAATGTTTGCT
The DNA here is from genome assembly GCF_019279795.1 of Protopterus annectens. NCBI lineage: Eukaryota > Metazoa > Chordata > Ceratodontiformes > Protopteridae > Protopterus > Protopterus annectens. The sequence goes on from NC_056739.1 coordinate 1,386,723,008, forward strand.
TTTATTCTTTTGACATGGTGCTGATTTATTTATTTGATTACTGAGGTAATTTCTATAAATGTCAGAAGATTAATCTGCCTTGCAGACAGGTTGAGAATACACCTGGGCATAATTTCATACCGTGAGATGGATCAATGTTAAATTAACTGGAAGTTACCTGATCTAAATGTCACATGTTATGATGATGACATTATCATCACTGGATCATTTACTTTACACAATGAAATCTCTAAACTTTTTGCCAATGAACTTTATGCTACTGTGGAAATGGTTGTGCACTGACAAAATCATTTTAAATACCAAAAACTCCACAGTTGTGCTATTTGACCCTACTTAACATCTGCAGTCTGCTCAGTCCCTTCACATACAGGACCCCCCCCCAACCATCACTCTCATGTGTCACGAAATAAAAAATTCTCACTCTTCTACTTGATCAAACACTTTCATTTTCCACTCATGTTGAAACTTGGACACAAAATATTCTCTCAAAACTCAAAGTCACTTATAAAATCTCTAACCTCTTAACAAAGGAAGCCAGGCAAGCCCAAAGTGAGCACTATGCCACTCGCCAGACTAGGATATGTACTCCTAGTTATCACCGTACAGTCCCTCAAAGCACTAACATACTTCAAAGGACATAAAAAGATTATACACTTTATAAATTATTATACCTCTTACAGAATATCACTAACAGTTAAAAAATGTAAATGCCTCCCAGAAGACACCTTAGCTTCTTTAATTGTAACCATACTGACTTTTAAGCTTCTCAATGATCAATATGATCCTCCTCTTAAAAATCTCTTGTTTCAGAGATTTCAACCATAAACTCTTAGAAATTCTGATCCTAGCCTTCAGATCACCTTATTCCATAGCTGTTGCCAAACTGCATTCACCAAACTATCTCAAAAATTATTGAATAAAATCCCATACAGCATTAGGTAGAATACTACCCTCACCGATTTCAAGAAAACGCGAAAAAAAATCACACCCAGGACTCCTTAACTACTTTCTCCCACTCGTACCTTATGTATATCTAATATGTACTGTGACAGACTTTCATTACAGTAAGGACTATGTGTCAAAACTATTACATTGTATAACTGTTTTATCACAGCCATGGATTTCTTCTTTCTGTATGCATTGTAATTTCTACTGCCAATTGGCCCAGGTTGTGCCTGAAAAGGTTCTGCTGAACAGTGCTTTTACATAATTAACAAATTTAAGTACATATAAATAAATAAATAAATACGTACATACATACACACATAAATAAAACTATAACTTACCCCATTCAGTATATGTTATTTAATGGATTTTACATTTTAATTTCCTGCATAGCTATCCTCCCATTGGTCAGAACTTTGCTATTATACTGTTTCATAAGGAGGAGGGTTAAAGGCAATATGTGTTTGTGAAGTTTTGAAAGCTAGCTGTCTTGTATCCTTTGATTTATGGGACTTTATGCACGATCTGAAGCAAATAGAAGTGATAAGTTTGATGAGGTCTCCCTTTTTGTTCCCCTTCTCTTTTCCTTCCCCCTTCCTCAACCCCTTCTGTTCCATTTTTCATCATTAAATACCTTACAGAATGAGGTTATATAAGTTCTGTTTGGGAAAAACAATCTCTCAAGATAGGTGTACCTACTGAGCACCAGGAGAAGTATTAGGCTTTACAAGGCCATGAGAATCTTTCCTCTTGATCTTCAAGATCCTCCCAACATAGGAGTGAGGATACTTTGACATGTTTGTGTTATTGTAAACTTGTTTCTAGTTTATATAATCATTCGACTGTTTAAAACCTGTACAATTCATTTTTGTCTTGCTTATTTCACTATGTATAAGGCCAAGGTATTATTTGGCAATTCAGTATCCAAGACAAGAAATGCCAGACTATTTTTCAAGATTCACTGGGACTACTCCTCCCCGCAACTATTATGAAGGATAGTAAGACAACGTAGAAGAACATCCATGTATTTTGTTTATTTATTGACTTTTAATCCACAGAAGCTATACTATGTATATATAGTCATAAAATTTTAATGAGTTTAAAACACAGTTGAAAGAACCAAAGGTCTCTCCGAAATGAAGAAACAATGGTCATCCTGAGGAATATACATTTCCATACATGAATGTGATAGGTTAGGGAACTTATTTACCAAATAATCAACTCTTCTTTATATACTTGCTGCAAAAAAAAAAAAAAACAGGCATTGCTGAATAAAGGTCCTTCACATTTGGTCAGATTATGCATACAAAATTGCAGGTGGAAATTTTATAGTGAAGGTTTATTAATGAGAAGCTCTATATGTATTTCTTCCAAGATCTGCCCCTAGCTTAGCAAGGTCTTCCCTATTAGAATTTACTGGCCAGGCTATTTTGGAGGTAATTTGAAATGGCAATTTCAGCTGCCTTATGGCACCGAGTGACACCAGCTCTAAGGTAAAACCTCAATGCCACAGTAATCAGTCTGAGAATGATATATGGAATATACTCCATTACAAAGGTCAGTGAGCCCTTTTTAGAGCTATTCCTCCACTGCTGCCAAAGTCAGTGCTAGTAAAACTGGTTTTACTGGATGCCCAATCACAGTGCCTTAGTAATGTCCTGAAAGGACACCTGCATGGTCATTTATTTATTGTTATTTATTTATTTATTTATTTACATTTGGTAACCGGGTAATGTCTGACTGGGCTAAAAACCAAGCCCGTTTTCAGAGGAGACCTGGGGAGAAAAGCTCCCAGAAATTTTTACATGGTTTATGCTCAGATATTGCTAATTACAGTATTACAAAAAAATCTGTATGAAAGCATACATAAAAATATAGTAAAGTATAAAAAATCAAGTTAATACAAATTAAAAAGTCACACTTCAAGCCACAAAAAAACAGTTGAATATAGTACCAACAAAACAACAATAGAATCAAACAATATTGAATTACATAAGTGGAGAATACAGTAGACGGGAACTTTGTTTGCTTAGCCAGGGGTAGTACAGGAGCATAGCCAGTGATTTGAGAAATAATTTGTAAGGAGTTGTTTGAAACTATGGCCAGCTGTATAAAGAATCACCATAAGCATTGTGGGTTTGACATCTTTGAGCAATTTTTTTTCAGCAAACCTGAGAGAGGTAAGGTTGGAGTAGGGTTGTGCGAGGTTAGATAGGGCTGGCCAATAGTTGGGGTTGTGAATAATGGAGTGAGATACTATTAGTTGGTTTAGGGCTAGTACGTTTGGGAGTTCAATCCAGTTTAGTTTTTGAAGGGCTATACAATGGTGAGCTTTATGGGGAAGGTTAGTGGCAAATTTGGCAATTTTGTTATAGAAAGCTTTGAGGCTATTCAGATCAGATTTACGAAGTTTTGTGAAGACTTGTGAACAACAGCTAAGGATGGAAATAGGTGAGTTCTGGCTGTAGCTATTCTAGCATGGTTAGAAAGATATGGTTTAGCCCTGTAGACAGCACTTAATTGTGTGTGGACTTTTCTGATTGTTAAAGTGATGTGTCTGTCAAATTTTAGGTTACAGTTTAAGGTAACATCAAGGAGTTTAGTATATTCAACAGGTTACATTTTTGTACCATTGGAGGCAAAGATAGAGAGATGCTTTTGTTGGTTTTTATTGGAGGAATTTGAAAATATCATAAGTTTGGTCTTGCTAAGGTTTAAAATCGGTGATCTGAGAGGTAGTTTTCAATGTTATTAAGGGCAGTCTGAGACTTTGCTTGGAGTTTATTTATTGAGAGGGCAGAGCAAATAAGGGAAGCATCATCTGCATATTGAATGATAGAGGCAGGTGATGCTACAGTACAGAGATGACTGGTAAAGATAATAAAGAGGAGTGGGCCTAAGATGGAGCCTTGAGGAACACCAACAGAGATGAAAAAAAGAGGAGATAGTTTATGTTCCCATTAGGTAGCTTCTTTAGGGCTGAAGAGGTAGCTATGGAACTATTGAACTGTATTAGAGCTTAAACTGAGAGAGGCAAGTTTGTTTATGAGTATTTGATGGGATACAGTGTCAAAAGCCTTTGACATACAATGTGGTTATTGTTTTTAAGGTGGTTTACAGTATTGGTGAAACTTAATAGGACAGTGTTAGTGCTGTGTTTGGTTTGGAAGCCATGCTGAGTAGAAGATAGAAGGTTATGTGCGAGAAGGTGGTCTAGAGTCTGTTTGTATAGGCATTTTTCTAAGATTTTGGCAAATGGAAAAATTATAGCTATAAGCCTATAGTTAGAAAGGTCGGTAGAGGGACCTCCTTTATGAAGGGCTATGAGATGACATATTTTCCAAAGAAGGGGGGCATACTGTTCAGAGGTGGAGCAGTTTATAAGAATAGATATAGGACAGGAGATAGATATAGCAGCAAGTTTAAGAAATTCACCAGGTAATTGATCTGCAGCAGGAGTACTTGGTTTTATTTTGGTTAGGAGGTTTTGAATGTAATTAGTTGGGATCGATGTAAGAGAGAAAGGAGGAGTATTGGAGTCAGGGGGTGGTAAGGTAAGTGTGGAAATTACTTTTTTATTTAGTAGTGCGGTGATGGAGATGGAGGTAATAAAGTGGGTATTGAACTGTGTAGCTATACAGTCAGTAGTGCCATCAGTTGTTGGGGGAGGGGTGGTTGGTTTACCTGGGTTTAGGAAGAGGTTGACTGATTGCCAGAATTTCTAAGGGTTGTTTTGGTATTTTTGTTGACATGATTAAAAATGTCTTTTTCTCCTGTCTAATTTAGGATCCATCATCTTGGGAAGCTCATAGGGCAACTCCTTCAAAAAGTGTGAAGAATAGTTAGACCATTACAGGATAATCTAAAATGACTGACTTTGCAAAGACAGACTGTGTCTGTGAATCAGAAGGAAGAATGCAGAGCTCTAGGGAAAAAGATTCAATTTGTTCTTCGCTGCAAGATAGCAATGTTATAAGAGATATTGTCCAACAAACCAGTTTAAAAGAAAATTAGCTTTCAGGCTGAAGACTAATACTGCAGCCTCTCTTCCTACAGCAGACAGCAAGGAAGTTATGGCCACATATTATATGCCCAGAAATGCATCCTCTCGCAATTCAAAAAGGATGTGCAACCTCAGTATACAGCCCTTTCAGATGACCATAATGTTAGAATTCAACAATTTCTTCAACAGCTATCCTTCTACAGACTTAGTAAAGAAGATAAAAGTGATCTGCCACCACTACAGAAATACATCAAGTAGTTAAATCATTGAAAAGAAGCAAAAGGAGCCAGCTTGACTGATCTAACAATAAAGGGTTAGAGCCAGCTTGACTGATCTAACAATAAAGGGTTAACACACATAAATGGACAGTAGAATGTGCTTGGACTTCCAACGAAAATACCAGGAAACCTAAATGAAGCTTAGTGTTTCTCCACATGCAAGCATATTCCCGTTAACATTCCAAGGGCTACAATTATTTAGAATGAATGCATGACTATGGTAAATAAATACTAACTCTGAGTTTGCCATGCATTGGAATATTCCTCCTTTTCTGAGATACAGCAATCTCACGGTTAATATATTAGAGAGAGAGAGAGAAAGAGAGAGAGAGAGAAATAGAGAGAGAGAAAGAGAGAGAGAGAGACATTACATATATATTTATGTACCAGGGTTGTGGGGGTGTGACTGCCACACTGAGGGGTACGGGGGGGACATTTACTTCCCTGCAAAAGGATTACAGTCATAGTATATTAATTTCTGAGACTTGCTCTATGTCTTTGGCATTCGCACCCTTTTTTGTAGTTGTTTGATTTGCAACTATGGGTCTCCCACTTCTTTTAGAGGGTCTCTAGCAGCATGCAAACACAAACATGGTGCTGAAGCCCAAAAAGTCATATCTTAATTGGTCTCACATTGGCCCATATCATTGTTAAATGCATACTATAAAATAATTATTATTGAAATGGCCAATGATTATTTTATAGTATATATTTAATAATGATATAGGCATGTGTGAGACCAAGTTAGAATGTCTTTTTAGGCTTCGGCAACATATTTGCATTTGCATGCTTCTACCGAAGGATGAAAAGTTTTCTCTTTCATATTTTGTTTTGCTGCACTGACGTTTTCTTAAAAGAGCTTTAGAAGTATAAAAAGTGCATATTGGAAAACAACAGACTCCAATAATCAGCAGTTAGTCAGTGGAAAGTCTGGGAAAAGGTTAAAAGCTTCTTTAACTGGACATGGCATTACTTTCAAGGAGACTGAAGTTGTGGTTAGTTCATTGGGTTCCATGGCTGCTTGTACCAGATTATAAAAAGCTAAGAATTAATTATCTATGCTTGTTTTTGCATTTGTGCTGCACTATTTAAATTGCTTGGCTCATTGGCAGTTGATTCTGCCCACACTGTAGTCTGATTCATCACAATACACCAGATATGGACATACTCTTATTGGTAATTTTCAGTCATTTCACTAGTCATAATGAAATAACATATGCCTGTTTTATGCTGAAAGTTATGTTTGATGACTTCAACCATAACACGTAGCATGAAATTCAGACACAGAGTGTGTCTCAGTCACTATGATCTGACACTTGTTTCTGAGATGTTGACAGTAGTCAAATGTAGTTAAGAGGAATACTCAACTTTCGTGTTAGAAAAAAGTATGATTTGAACTTGCTTTTCAGTGAAAAGGACTACATCTGTATTATTAATTTTAAACATTTATCAGGAAAATTGTTCTGCATGTAGTTAAACATTTTAGAAAAAGATGGCATACAAAGTCAGAAAAAGAAGTAGTCATCTGAGAATCCTTTGTTTAAATACTAAGCATAACTTGTATATGATAGGGTGGCATTCGAAAGGCCTATGTTTGATATGTGGTGGTAGTGGAATGGGAGATGCTATATAATTTCTTTGTCAAATTTATTGTATTTTATCATTTTGATATTCTTATTTTCTTATTATGGTTTTATGATAATAATAATGATATTACAAAATTATCAGAACAATTTATTGGTATGTGTACTTTTCTTTTTTAGTTGTGCCTTTTTTAATAATTTGAATAATATGCATTTAAAAGTATAAGTGAATATGTGATAATGGAAAAAGATAGTTTTGCACACCATTTTGTTAAATGACTTCATTTTTGTACCTTTCTCATTATTGATCCTGTAAGTTAAGACTTGTGAATTCTTTGATGTAATCATTATAGGCTGTTAAAAAGGAGATTATATTTATATGGGTAATGCTATGAGTATTTATCAAGATACAAACTAAATGCTCAGAGAGAGGAGTGAAAGGCAGAATCTAACACTTCCTTTCTTGGTTGCTGGATTATGCTACTCTTTTCATCGACATATAAATCACATATTTTTTTTTATTTTATTGCATTCTTGTATCCAGCTTTTAATGAACTTAAAGTAGGAATAATTTGTCTTATGGGGATAGCGGGACACTTACCTATATGGAAGTAAGCAGAAGGGAGGCTTGTAGCCCTGCAAAATATTATCATTTCAGATCAGTTATGGGTTTCCTGCTTGTGATTTGGTACGCATCACTTTCTTTTCATCTTTTCATTTTTTTTGCCTGCATTCAGAATGTTCTCACCTTATTAATAACATGCATGTCACACCACTAATCTGTTTTACATTATTTCCTCCCTTTGTTTATTATTTTAGTCAGATATGCTGTTTAAAGTTTGATATAATGTAAAAAGAAAACCACAGAACAATTGTTCTTTGAATGAGACTGACTACTAAGAATGTTTCAGTTAACATCATCTAATCAAATTACAATTAGATTTCTGACTGTCAAAAGGGGATGTCACTGAAGTTGTTTTTTAACTTAGTAACACATAGTACATGTACACAATCACTGCTAGATGTACTTTGTTGAACTGACAATATCTAATACAGAAAAAAAAAAAAACATTTCTGTGTCTAGTGTTATCGCAATATTGTTAATCTCTGTACTGTCTGACTTGCAGAGTTCAGAAATAATTTAAAGGTTTTTATTTATTTATTTATTACTTGACATTTGTTTACTGGGAAAGTCTAGCTGGGTCACAAAAGTCCATTTTCAGTGGATGCCCAGGGAGAAAAGCTCCATTTAACAAAGAAAATAAAAAAATTCAAACACATTACATAAGAAACAGTTGAAAAGTATCCATTTCAAAAATAATCAACAATATTGGTAAGGCATAAAGATAGACTAAAAATATGTTACAAAGAGAACATTGAGAAAAAGCAGAGTAAAACACTTTATACAATTCTGGAGCACATCATTTAGGCAAGTCACAGTAGTAATAAGTAAAAGTCATGTGTTTAGTTTAATTGTAACGATAAAGGAGAGAGAGAGATTAGATAGACTGGTATAAATGGAGAGGAGGTGATAGGAAAACGTTATATAATGTGGGAGAGAGGGTAGCATAGCAAGGTGAAGATGAGCAAGTGGAGATGGGCTGAAAATCTGTACAAACAGGGGTGGAGAAAAGTAGAAACGTAGGCGTGATAAATGTTTGACCATGGTATAACATGAGCAGAGCCATGAGTTTGACAGGTAGTCTTTCAGAAGATTCTTGAAGGAAGGATCGTAGGTTACAGTTATAACAGTCTGTGGAATAAAATGCCATTTTGGCAACAGAGTAGCAGTAAAGGCTATTTCCAATTGCTTTTTGAGGTTTATGGATGGTAAGAAGCTGTTTATCATTAGAATGAAGGGGTGTGTTTGGGTGATAGGAAGGAATAATAGAGTTTAGTGTAGGATAAGCATGGGGTTTGTAAATGATGTTCTGGGCAGGAGCTAGTTGTACAAAATCCAGGTAGTGGGGTAATTTAAACAAATTCAGATTTTTAAGGGCCTTGCAGTAATGTGTATAGTATTGTTTATTGGCAGCAAATTTACAAACTCTGTTGTAAAATATTACAAGTTTAGTTTTAACAGGTACCTGCAAGTTGGTAAGGACAGAGGCACCATATAATATTAAAGGAAGGAGGTAAGTGGTTGCTAGAGTTGTTTGAGCAGAGTTAGTAAGGAAGTTTTTATGTCTATAAAGTATGCCAAGTTTCTGGTGAGTTTTTTTATATTATTTTGAATGTGGAGTTCAAATCTGAGGTTATCAACTGTCACACCAAGCAGTTTTGTATGAGATACAATTTATATCTCTGTATTGTTAAGTGAGAAGATTTTGAAGCTGGATTTGTCCTTCAGATCTGCTTTGGGAACAAACAGGAGTAGTTTTATTTTTTGGAGGGGTTGATTAATAATTTGGCATTGTGAAGCCAATTTTCAACAGAGGTGAAGGCATCTTGTGTGATTTCAAGAAAATGTGCCAGAGTGTCAGATGAGCATATTAGCATCAATCATCAGCATGCTGCATAAGCTATGCTTGTCTAGAGAGGTAAAGCGGTCATTAATGAAAATGTTAAAAATAAGTGGACCAAGAATTGAGCCTTGGGGTACACCAGTGGTAACAGGAAGGTAAGGAGAAAAAGTATGTTGTCATGTAACAGCTTTCTGTCTCTCATATAGGTAGCTTTTAAGCCACCGAAGTGAAGGAGGGGATAGGCCCAGATGGTGCAGTTGTTAAAGGAGTTTGCCATGTGAGATGGTATCAAAGGCCTTGGACAGATCCAGAAATATGGAAGAGATAAGTTTGTCAGAGTTCTTTTTCTTGTTTATATTGTCTAAAAAGGATAATAGTTTAGTAGTTGTACTATGGTCATGGTATAATCCATTTTGAATGCTGGTTAAGAGCTGTTCTGAAAGGAGATGGTAAAAAAGTTGAGCTTGGATACGTTTTTATAGGATTTTTTAGAGGGGGGAATATTGCAGTGGGGCAAAAGTTAGACACTTCTGTATAGTTTCCTCCCTTGAGCAGTGGGATGACATATGATCTTTTCCAAACACCTGGGACATAAGTTTCCTGCATGAATCTATTGATTAAGATGGCTATTAGGTAAGATATGGCTTCTGCTGCTGTCTTGAGGTATTCAAATGGGAGGCTGAAAGCAAGTAGAGCAAGGTTTAAGTTTAAGTAGAGTTTTTTATAGTAAATATTGTCTCAGGTTTTTAGGTAAAGTTTTTAGTATTTGTGACTAAGGATTGTTCGCATTCATACTTTTTAGAGGTTAATCTGGTAGTGGAGGGGGAGTTGTTGTGTAGGGGAGGGCGATGTGCTATTGGTGAGGTGAGCAAAGATTTCTATAAATTATTTAGTAAATGCAGTTGCTATTTCAGGGGGAGGGCTGGGATTGAGAGGGATACAGATAATTTTTTTTTGAGCCAGGATTGAGTAATGTCTGAATACAGGACCAGAATGTTTGGATCAATTTTATAATTAAGTTGTAGTTGATCATTGTATTGTTTATTATCTTTGTATATTTGTTTATTAGCTTGATTACAAAATTCCCTGCATTACTGAAAGTTTTTTTTTTGATTTAGCCACTCCACCCAAGCCTTGCCTCTGGTATACATAATGTTTTTGGTGACAGCGGATAGCGAGGGGGGTGTTTTACTTTTACTCTTTTTCTACATAGAGGGCCAAGATTAATTAGGGTGTTTAAAAGAAATGTATTAAAGACTGTAACTGCATCATTTAATGGAGAATTTGTACTATAGACCAGTTGAAGGACCTTAGAATGTTGTTGAATAAATCTTTATTAAATTTTGTGGGATTCCTGTTTGGTTTATGTTGGTGGATATTGAGGTGATGAGTGGCAACTCTCTGTGTGTATGCAGGGAGCTGGTCACTTAGGGAGTTAGGATAGGTTCCAATGATTATATATTTACTGGGGTCTGGAGATGAAAATCCAGTCAAGCACTGTGCCCTTATTGCTTTTGTTTTATCTAGTAGGTGTTGTAATTAGTTGTCAGACTAACTAGATTTATGTAGGATGAGGGATTGTCAGATGTTACATTTTGCCAGTCATTGCTGATATCACGCAGAATGATTTTTTTCATAAGTAATAGTACAAGACACCCAGGAGAGAAATTCTTTTGAGTATGGAATTGTTTCTGGGGGGGGGGTGACAATTGCAATAATACAAAGTGTTTTTTAGAGTTAGCTTTAAAACTGTTATGAGTATTTCAGCTGAGTGAAATTTGGTGATGAAGTTAGAATAGGAGGAGAAATTATAGGAGCTGGGGTACAGTGGGGGTGACTCCTCTTCCTTTTTTGTGGGGTCAGTCATTCCTCATAATGTTATAGCCTAGCGATAGAATTTCTGTATTTTCATATTGGGTTTAAGCCATGTTTCAGTGATGGCTAAGATATCTGGGGAATAGAATGATATTCTGGCATGTAGATCTGTAATTTTAATACTACAAAAAATTAATGTTATTTGACTTAGTTTTTTGGCTAGATTTGTGTTTGATGGAGTGAGATACTTGTATGTCTGTGAATGGGATTTGGATTGGGGAGAAAATGTCTTTTGTGGTACATCTATATAACTTTTCAGGTTCCATTGCAGACAGGATGAATGCAGATTTTTTTTTTAATAGTAGCCTTTTAAGGCACTTGGTTTATGGACGATGGCCTTTTTTAGTTTCTGACTTTTTCATTTCTCCAAGTCTTTTGGGTTTCTAATACCATTGGGAGAATGGAATCCATTCCTAAATCAATGTATGATTAAAGTTCATGAAATGAGTATTGTTTCACTCTTTGATGTTAGTCAGAATTACTCTTCATAACACCCACAATGTGCCCAGTAATGACTCCATCTGCAATTCATATGGAGTTACATGTATCGGTATCATATGGAAGAAGGACTGTATACTGAAATCTGTACGATTGTAAATTCACTTTTATAAGACCTGTTGCTCCTACTACTATTGGAACTGTCTGGGTATCCTTCTTCCACACTGTCCTCATTTCTGCAAATCCTGGTATTTTATGACTTTGTGTCTCTCTGTACATAAGACACTGGGTGAAGCAATTTCAATGATGAATGCTACTTTTGTCTTTTTTTCATGGACTACTATGGTTTGCTCGGATCTATTTTTTGAACTGTTGGTAATAGGTGATCCCATGTAATATAAATGTCATCATTGTCTATAATGCTTTGTGGGTCTTGTTGCCAATGTTTTTCAACTACTTCAATATTATAATGTTTGCATAATCCCTAATGCAACAGTCTTGCCACATTATTATGCCTTTCAGTATACAGTCCATCTTCCATTAGTATATCACAACCAGCAACAAGATGTGCAACTTTTTGCAATTCTGTTTTACAAGACCTACATTTGTCCATTTCTTCCACATGTTCAAAAGACTTTGTAAACCAATGTGAGCGTAGTCCACTATCATGGGCCGCCAATATTCACCTTTGGTCTTTTGGTTTAAATTAACCTCTCCTTAACCATTCCTGCATTCAGTCCTGATCAACATGAGGCTCTTCCAAGAGTTTTCTGTACTTGCAACAATATTTATGCATTTTCCACATTTCTTGCCTTCTCATGTGATCCTTCACCTTATATTCTTTCTTTTGTTTTTTGGCACATTCAGTTGCTGCCTGATTTTTATCTGCTTAGGGTTTGATTTCCATTCATGGTTGACAGTGGTATACTTCTGCTAAACTAAGCAGGGAAGTCATCTTAGACTTATTCTTCTCTTGTTTTAAAACTTTCACTATGTTTGGAACTTGTGAGGTCAGTGATTGTAGATCTATACATGTAATCACTTCTGAGAAGGCCCATACCTCCTCCAGAATGGAGAATATATAGTCTTGGTATACACTGATTTTTATAAATCATTTGACAAACAAGAAGCATCATTCTTGTTTTCTTTACAGCCGATCCAATACCTTTTGGGGCCAATCGATCACTCTAAACTGTAAGTTCAGACAGAAAGAGCAAATTGGTTTATAGCTTGGACTTTGTTCCTAGATGTCAGCACTATTTTCAGTATTCATTCTAGTCTTCTAAATATACTTACTAAGCTTTATTTTGTTCATGTTTTATTGTTGATCCTTCATCAATTCCCAAATATTTATGCACTCCCTCTTGCTCAGTTCTTTGATATCACATTCCTGTCCCAAGCTGATGTTTTCTTGGTGCTGCAGCTTTCCTGCTTTAAATGTTGCTTTTGCACATTTATAAAGACCAAATAACATTCTTATATTATCTGTAAAAGTTTTGACCACTTGCAGTTGTGCTGTTAGTTCCTCATCTGATGAGCTATACAGTTTTAGATCATCCAAATCAGAAGATGAGAAGTCTTTACACGTTGTTGTTTTCTGGGACCCAAATTGTAGCTATGACCTAATCTGTTAAGTGAACAGCTTAATGGGTTAAAGGCAAGACAAAAGAGCAGCGGTGACAAAGAGTCGCCCTGGAATAGCCACCTCTGAATTTTTATCCCCGGGATAATAATTTCTCCTTTATCATGGCTTAACTATAAAGTGGTTTGCCATGGTTGATGTAATGTAATTGATCGGTGTATGGTGTACCTTATACATTTTGAAGCACTCTTTTGTCCATGAATGTAGGATACTGTCAAATTTTTTTTTGTAGTCTATCCATGCCCACTTAATATCTGCGGTGGTACAGCGGTAGTGTTGTTACCTCACAGCAAGAGGTTTTCCTGTTTGACTCTCAGCTGGAGTGCCTTCTGTGTGGAGTCTGCATGTCCTCCCCGCGGTCGAGTGGCCTCCGAAAGACATGTGTAAATGGGCGTGCCTTCGCTGAAGGTTGGGCGAAGGGCTGGCAACTTGGCACCATAAAAATTGACTGCCAATCATTAGCGGATCAGAGTTTCGCTGTGGCGACCCCTAACCGGAAAAAAGCTGAAAAGACAAACATCCATGCCACACTTAGATTCTTCTCCTTTTTCAAGTTCTGTATCATGATCTTATTTAACAACAAATGATTCTTTGGTCCATATGACTTTCTTTTGTTACTCTTTTGATCTATTTCCATGACTAAGTTTTCTTCTAAATGATTATAATCTCTGTTGGCATAAATTTCAGTGCATAGTTACTGGTCTACAGTTTTTAGCATAGCTTGCAGCTTCTCTCTTAAATAGGAGTACTGTTTTCCTGTTGTTAGCCAGGCTGGTGTTTGCTCCGGATGTGCATATAAATAGTTCTTACTCATGGCTAAATCTTCATATAAAGAAGTTAATACTTTTAGTCAGAAGTTTGGTACTGTATCTGGGCCTGGGGTTTTCCAGTCGGGAACTTTTCTTAACTTTGTTTCAATTTCTCTGGCTATTACTTCATCCCATTTCATATCCTGTAAATTAGAACTTCTTATTCTTTCTTTTACTTTTTCTAGCCATTTTATATATATATATATATATATATATATATATATATATATATATATATATATACATACATATATATATATATATATATATATATATATATATATATATATATACAAAGACAATACTTAGTTCAGTGCTCAAACCACTAGGTTAATGTAATCAGTGGCTCAGTGGTATTTTGGACACAGTGCACTCTCAGTCAACCTGTCTCCCACAGATGCATGCAAAGAATCCCTAGAATATTAAGTAAAACTCAGTATTTGGCTAGTGATAAGTAGTCAGATTGGATTTAGACTTAGAAAAAGTGAGTCAGCTTCATCAAGTCAAGGGCAGAAAGTTCCACAGTTTGGGACCCCAGTAACAGATTAATTTGATGAAGCACTTATGGGTATAGTTAGGGGCTACCAATGTGAAAGGATGAGAAATAAATCACTGCAGATTAAGAGATGAAGTTTCACACCTGAATGAGCCCACAGTAGAATACTATTCGAGAGGTATACACATTTGTATAAAAGGAAGTATGGAGCATGTGTAAGTCTTCAGCTTTACCAATGCTTTTCAAGAATGTATTAAAAGTCATCTAGAACTGAACTCAAGCTACAACACTGATGTGAATAACTCTGTACTGCAGTAATGATCCAATCTATATGAATATCGGTTATTGAGCAAGTGTATTTATGCAGCTGTACTGCTCATCATTAAGATCACTGCTGTAGGAATTCAAACAGTGAATAATAGCGTACCAAACAGTGTACCTCAACTTCCCTAAGTTGTTGGATTATTTATATCATATTCTGCAAAAATAGCCAAATTAATTACTGTGCAAATACCTGTAGAGTGGATGTCCAGTTTGTAATATCTGAACAAAGTGCCATTGTTCAAGTGGCAGTTTACCTCACTGGTGTCTGCAGTGGTAACTGTTGACCTAGTTGAAGAAGACCTAGTCTCTGTAGTCTAAGTCATATTAAAATTATCACAGCAAAATGTAACTGAGTTACCCAGATGGGGTGGGTCTGCTTAGTAAAATGGGTAAACCAATTTGCCCTTAAAAATAGTACAAGCAGGTGATTAGACAGACTGTGATTTAGTTCTTTCACTAAATGGTCTGAGTTGTCTATGCATATCCATTGCATGCAAAATTCTTTCTCTTTATTAAGAAAGAAAACAGACAACTGGACAAATTTGTTCAAAGCTTTTTCACAGACCATGATAGGCATGCATAAAGGATATGATATAAAACTACCTTGCCCTTGTGAGAAACTGTGTATGGTTCATCACATATTATGGCCTGCAATTAACAAATCCTAGCTGAGGTGGCAGGGGTTCCTGGATGAAATCTGTAAGAGCAGCTAAGAAAAGCATTTCCAACAAAGATACCAGAAGTCTGATGATTGTAATGGCTAAAATGGGATATTGTGACTTTTTAAATTATAACGTTCAAGTCCCAAGCAGGGATTGAAAGATGTCATGGAGGCTGTAAATGACTGATGTGTTCAAAAAGTGTTTCACAAATGAGATGCCACAGGTGAACACAAAGGTAGATAAGACATTAACATGTATGCATTAACATGTATACGGAAAAGTAGGACAAGCCAATATTAAACAATGTAGAAAAATACTACAGAATCTGACGTACTGAACTTGAAAGTCTCCCTATTGCTTTCATTTCAAGCCAAATAGAAACTCTGATCTATTCGAATAGGTATGAGTTCCTACACTGATTGGACTTTGCTTCTTTTAAAGCATATATCACTTACAAAAAAAAATCCATTAAAAATCAACCAGAGATCCACAAAGCTTGTTAGGTTGAGCAGCTTCAGGTCCTCATGTAGAACTCTGCCTCCCTCCTGACTTCATGTGACATTAACAGACAGTATTGTTAGATGCACCAGCAACATCTGTATTTAATGGTTGAAGAGTGGCCATTTTGGCCAACGAACAATTATGAGACTTGGGTATGATCTTTCTTACTTTAGCTCTAACAGCAACTTTAACATTACAAGTGTTGGGAGTCTACACTTTAGATGATGGAAAAGGCAATGGTGAGCCATGCTCAGATATAAGGAAGTCTGGAATAAACTACAGCTAGAAAATGGCTTATATTACAGATAAAAAAGACTCAGCCTCAAACAACCTATTTTTTCTTTTTACACAAGAATGTTTTGCTCTTAAAATGAAATTTTTTGATTTAGAGTGTCCACCAGAGCGCTTTTCCTGATTTGGAATATAGAAAGCTTAAACAATCAAGTTAATTTGAATTTCTTGTTTTCAAATGACCACATCTATTATGCAGATAACTTAAGAATGATTGCTAAATGGCTTAATGATATATTAAATTACTATAGTGTTGTCTGTTAACATCCAAAGAGCTCTTGCTC
This sequence comes from Protopterus annectens, assembly GCF_019279795.1. Classification (NCBI taxonomy): domain Eukaryota; kingdom Metazoa; phylum Chordata; order Ceratodontiformes; family Protopteridae; genus Protopterus; species Protopterus annectens. The sequence goes on from NC_056739.1 coordinate 1,386,739,604, forward strand.
TCAAGGCTGATTTGAAAGCTGACAGGGTTAAGTGAAGAGATAAAAACTTTTTTAGGATGATATGTTACCTCTGGAATGGATACCATAACCCTACAGTCCTTGTTCTTTTGAATTCTGTGGATCAGTAGAAACTGTTATAATTGGCTGATTAGCAGAGAGTATCAAGTCTTTTAAAATGCTAAGCCTTTTCATCATATAGTCCTGCGTTTGATTCCTACTATCTAGGCTTCCAAATTATGTGAAGCAGAGCATCTTGCTTAACCAGACAGTACCTCTGTGCTGCTACTGAAAGGAAGTACTTGTGCTTAATGGGCTTAATTGTTTAACATATAAATAAAATAGATGGGCTCCCCAAGCATAATTCTAATTGTCTGTTGAAAATAAGGCAGTCATCCAGATGAGGGCATATTTGGACACCCACTGATTTCAGAGGAGGAGACAATGGGACAAGGTATTTAGTTAATTGTTTGCAGTGCAAGATCAAATGGCAAGAAGTCTCCCACTTTGGACCTGGAGATTATGTATCTTGTGGATAACTATGTAGATAGGCATCTTGCATGTCCATAATCAGCATGTAAGCAGGACACATTGAGAGGCAGCAACATATTGTCTCAGCATTTTGCACTTTTTTATAAACATGTAAAGTCTGTGATAGTTAACACAGGCCTTCACTGGTCTTTCTTTGGCACTTGGAAGAACTCTAAATAAAAATAATTTCTTTGTTCTGCATATATAATGGTTTAATGACTTCATTGTCTGAGAGATATTGAATTGAGGATATGGTCAAGTGCATTTCTTCTCTAGGACAGAATGAAATAGGACCTGCAACTGGTGAACAGAACTGCATAGTGAAGCCTGTTGATACTACCTTGCTTACCCGTTTGTCTGCGATAATATCCCACCAGAAGCTTGAAACATTGGAAATCTTCTTGCTGGTTAGAAAATGGGAACATGGTAACAGTGATGATGGAGTAAATTGTTGGTGATTATAAGGTTTGTCTTGCTGAGCTCATCACTGTTGTTATGACTCCTGGCGTTTGGATTTCCAGGCTTGCTGCTGTTTGTTTAGTCTGTCTCTGAGGCCATGATATGACTGAAAATTTTCTGAAATGTTTACAAATCAGAGAATATAAAACATGTTACTACCTCCATGGTATTCTCTTTTTCTTCTATTCTTTTCAAGACTTGCTGGGGTGGATGGGGGTGGGGGGGTGAAACAAAAACCCTCATCCAAACAGACATTCAGAAGTTGGATCTTAACATCTTCTGAACATGATTTTTTCTATTTTGTTGGTTAACCAGATAAACCCATTAGGTAAAATTGTCTCTTTTTAGACATGACCCAGAAAGTACTTTTGAATAAAGGAAATATTTATCTTAAAACTGAAAAATATACTGTGATTATATAATGATGTAATATGGGCTACAAATGCAAAACAGAAGCCCTAGGTGTTTGTTGTTGTAACTTCTTCCAACCCAAACTAACCATCAGGGGGATGCTCATACTGATATGGTTTTATTTTTCAGTCTTTTTTGTCATCTTCCCAAAAGTCACTATAATGTAACATGGCACAGTCAATATAATGTCACATAGCTGTGATATCACAAATGAAGTTTTTCCTTTATTTTGTTGCAGTGATTTTTAGATGGTCTATGAAAGCAGTGCTGGTGCTTTTTTAACTGAATTACTTCAATCTGTATTTATTGTGACCTGGTAAAAAAGCTATTTTATTTATTTATTTATTTATTGACATTTGTTAACCGGGTTAGTCCAACTGGGTTAGAAACCCATTTTCAGTGGAGACCCGAGGAGAAAAGTTCCAGTTATATTTAATCTACATGTTAACAGAGAATACAAGCTAAATTTAGTTACATTTAGTGTACATTTTACAGAGAAAAACAATTTACAGTTGGTTACATTCATTTAACATTTTGCAGAAAAAAGATTCCCATTTAGTCTACAGTATGAGAAAGTTGTACAGTAATGGTAAAAACAAGGTCCAGGTACATCTAGAGGGGTAAGATATATATATAACAGGAAGAGTAGAGAAGGGATTAAGAGTAGGACAGTATACCAGCAGAAGGCCTTGTATATGTAAAAATCTTTAGAGATGAATAATACCATGTGATTAGAAGATGTATTTGTTTTATACTTTGAGAGATTTGGTAGGCTGTTTTTAGCAGTCTAGGTAAAATGGGTGGAAGTTATGAGCTTTGAAAGTGGGGGTTAGGAGAGTTTATGGCAGGGACAAGTTTTGGAGTTGAGCAGATGCTGTTTAAGTTCCTTTTTAAAGTGAGATGGGTGTATAATGGCACGTAGGTCTAAAGGTAGTTTGTTCCAGGACTGGGCAACTGAGCATTTGTATAGTAATTTGCCCAGATTTTTCTTTGGTGGATGGACTGCTAGTAGTTGCTGGTTTGAAGTGTGCAGGGACTAAGATGGGGAGTAGGTGGATACAAGGGTAGAGGGCAACATACATTAACTCCAGTTCAAAAGAGGTGAACAAGCAGGATTTTATTGTCTTTAAAAGCTTCCATCCTTATAAAAATTCATACCCCTGTCTCCCAAACAATTATTTTCCCAGCTCTGCTCATTCATCAGTGACTTACAGCTTCTACTTCAAAGAGCTGCTAAGGCAAATGATTACTACCCATAGTTTTTGAGGTGGTATTTAAATCTATAGTTATAGAATAAAATAAATACTTTACTTGCCAAATGAAAGCAATTTCTAGTTTCTTCATATAGTGTTGTAGTACATCTAATTCCTATTCTACCATAATGATTTCCCAACAACTATGTCCTTCAAAAATAGTTTCACTTTAGCTGTTCATAGCCCCTTACTAACTCCAACAAGATAAAGTCTTAGGGATTTAAAACTTGAGCATGTAACATGGCACAGTCAATATAATGTCATTTTCCTTTATTTAGTTGCAGTGACTTTTAGATGGTCTATGAAAGCAGTGCTGGTGCTTTTGTAACTGAATTGCTTCAATCTGTGTTTACTGTAACCTGCTAAAAAGCTATTTGTGGGCAACATACATTAACGTCAGTTCAAAAGAGGTGACCAAGCAGGATTTTATGTCTTTAAAAGCTTCCATCCGTATAAAAATTCAGACCCCTGCCTCTCAAACACTTCTGCTAGATGCAAAAGTTGCCAGCTCTGCTCATTCATCAGTGACTTACAGCGTCTACTTCAAATAGCTGCTAAAGCAAATGATAACTACCCATAGTTTTTGAGGTGGTGTTTAATTCTATACTTATAGGATAAAAGAAATACTTCACTTGCCAAATGAAAACAATTTCTAGTTTCTTCATATAGTGTTGTAGTACATCTAATTCCTATTCTTCCCATAATGATTTTCCCAACAATTATGTTCTTCAAATATAGTTTCACTTTAGCTGTTCATAGCCCCTTACTAACCCCAGCAAGATAAAGTCTTAGGGATGTAAAACGAGCAGTAACGGACATTGAAACCTATGAAGTCTATACAGTACAACATATGTTGTTCAGACTGAGAAATTCCTTTCTGAAAGAATGTAGGATCTTCACAATTTAGAGCAGGAAAACACATGAACATGAAAAACTGAAAGATACAAAAGAGTTTCTGGGCACAAAACATCTAGGTGATACTACAGTGAGAAAAAAAAACATGGTTAACTAGACTGGTGGAAGGAATTTCTCTTTAAGCTACTTCCTTACAGTAAACAGTAAAAAACTGGAGTCTGCAATAACAAGCACAGTTTTATAAGTAAACTTAACATAACATTAGATATTAGAATGATCACTGCTGCAGTAACCTAAGCTATTTGGAGTTATACCCTTGGATATAACAGCCACTCAGCTTCCAAATCTTCAAAGCACCTTCCTGAGTCAAAATCATTAATCAGCTCAAACTGAGCTGACTAAAAAGGCAGATTTAGATGCCAAGCCCTTCGGATGTTTCCTGCTGCCATAGAGTAAACTCCTCTGAAGCTTTCAAGGATCGACAGTCAGCTTGTGCTGTTCCATTGCTGTTGCTTTGCTGGGCAGTTAAGTTCCCTTCAGGGGAAAAAACTTCCTATTTAAAAAATTGCTTGATGACACTTTCCCATTCAATATGAAGAACATCTTAGGTCTATACTATAAAGCTCAATAGCAGCTCATAGCATTAACACTCTGCATTAAACTGTCAGAATCCTACATTTTAGTCAAGCCTACTTCATGATTAGAGTATTTGAAGCAGAGACTATAAAACTATTATTGAAATTGTCATAGCTTACTTCATCAGACCATTCGCTGAGGATATTTTACCTGTTAAGTAGGTGTCAAAAATGCCTTCAGCTATGTCATCTATTTGCTTTAGGATATCAGCATAGTACTGCACTACATCAGTCTGATAATTAACAGCTTTAATACCAAGGCTGGAAAATGTTCAACTTCTTGTCAAACCTGCTCAAGATTCTACTTTTTCTACCATTATGCACGATGTTAAAAAGTGGAGCTTTGTTTGGCTCTTTTTGTGTCACTAGATATATAATGTCAGAATCGGTCTCAGTCTATGGATTCTTATATAGTTACTTACATTGCTCTGTAATCTACAGAACTGGTCAGGCTTCTCAGGTGAACATCATTGAGAATCTGCATCTAAGAAGAGGCCAATGTAATTATCTTGTAATGATGAAATCATACAATTGACAGTGAATAGTTTAGGTGAAACAAAATTCACTAATGCTGCAAAATGCTTCTTGGAGGAAGGATGTTCTTTGTGTGCCATTTAAAATGGTTCTTCATTAAGGCTTACCCAAAAAGAGAAAGCATCATTCCCAAGTTGCTATCAAATCCTAGTGTAGAAGGCATTTAGTAAATATAAGCAGAAGAGTATTTTCTTTAGAACATTAGGGAGTAGCCTTTTCTCATTTTTTAACAGAAAATATAGAAGAAAATGAAGGCTTAACAGGGGCTGCTGAGAAATGTGTTGCTTGATTCAACAGCCTGAAGTATTTCTGAACAATTGTTTTTACATTCAAAAGAACTTAAAGGCGTAACCACGGAGGTCGGGCAGAGTGATAGTGAAGAGATAGATATCCTACTATCACTCATTGTTTTACAGTACACTAGTTTTCTTAGTTACAAGCATTTGTCTTACTAATAGTTATTCTCCAGCTGTCCTTACTCCAAGGGTTGGAAATTCACCCTCTGTGACACTACACAAGCAGTAGTCTTCAAAACTAAAACTGGTGTAGGACTAATACCGAAAGCACCTGGTGTAGTCAAAATCAAGGATGGGAGATTTCTTTATTGAAATCTGTAAGTTTTCAGGATTTAGCAACATTTTTAACAATTGTTGCAGCTTCTTTGGCATTCTTCTGTCATAGACTAAACCTGAGACTCTATGCCAGTTGACTGCAGCCACTCTAATTCCAGCTTTGACATCTTCATTCAGACGTTCCTTCTCCTCAACCCTCCCTCCCAAATACTTGAAGCTGTTAACCTGTTCCACTATCTTCCTTCCTATCTCAATTCTTAGCTTATTCTGGTTTTCCCAATTTTCTGCCATTACCACTGTCTTATCTGTGCTTAGTTTCATTGCATGTGCCTTCAGTTTTGCATTCCATTCCCCTATCCTTTGCTGAAATTCTTGCTCAGAGTCTGCCTGTAATGCCATATCATCTATATACAGTAACTCTGTTGATCTGTCCCCCTGACCTTTTTGCTAATGTAGTCCTTCATCAGTATGAACAGCAGTAGGCTCAGAGCCGAACCCTGGTGCACACCCACTCCCACTGGGAACCCCTCTGTGAGACCAAACACCGTTTGTACTTAAGTCATTGGGTCCTTGTACATAGCCTGTACTAATTCCACCAATGTTTTTGGGGCTTCAAACCACTGCAGTACTGCCCAAATCAGCCTTCTTGGGACCTTGTCATATGCTTTCTCCAAGTCTAGGAATGTCCAGTTAGACTTTTTCTTCATCTGTAGCTTCTTCTCAACTGTCTCACTGTAAACAGCGGGACAGTTGTGCTGCATCCAGATATGAATACAAACTGCTCATCTCCCATCTTACATTCTACTACTCTGCATATCCATTTATCAGTCACTCTCTACAGAACTTTCATGCAATGTGACAGGAGCTTGATGCCTCTACTGATCACAGTTGTGGATGTCCCCTTTGTCCTTGTACACTGGCATGAACATGTTTAGTCACCAGTCATCTGGGATATGCCTTTCTCTCCAAACTGCTTTGAGTACCCTCAGGAGCCATTTCTCCCCTATCTCACCCAGCATCTTTATCATATCTGCTGTGACTTCATCTGAGCCTGCTGCTTTCCCTGACTTCATTTTCCTTAGTGCTACTCTTCCTTCTTCTAGGGTGGGCTCCTCTTCTTCTCTCATCGTAGGCTGTGCCGGGGGCAGTAAACTTTATATGGGATTTCCTCATTCAGAAGCTGCTGGAAGTGCTCCTTCCATTTGCTTTTGATGTCCTGTGGACTGGTGAACAGGTTGTTGCTGACATCCCTTATGAAGGGTGACTATCTTTTTATCTTTCTGTCTTTGCTTTTCTGAACCATGTGTTGGCTACTATCAAAGCATTTGCCTGACAGCCAGACAGAAGCATAGAATGGCTTCTCCTTCTTTATTCCTGTTGCCCAACCATGTGGACTCAGGCAGTCCTCATATCCTGTTCTATCTGTCCCAATATGTGCATTCAAGTCTCCCATTAAAACATCAATTCATGTTGTCCTGCTTTATCTATTAGGTCCTGCAACTGCCTGAATTCACTCTTTTCCTCACTATCACAACCCTGCTGTGGGGCATAGGCTGAGATTATGAATACTGTCCTATCATTACACTGGAGTCTGTCACTAATTCTGATGATATCCCTCTCTGCCTTCTGAAGCCTCTCTCTCTCACCACAATTCCCACAACATTTCTAGCCTGTCCTTCTCCTCCTGAGTAGTAGACTTTGGATCCTAAGATAAGTGGCTTCACTGTATTGCCATTCCATCTTGTTTCTTGGATACTTAGGATGTCCAGCCTCTTCCATATCATCATGTCATCCACTTCCAAGCTACATCTTGTCAGTGAACCTACCTAACTACCCACCTACATTAAGTGTAGCAATTCTCAATTCATGTTTGGCAGGTTGATTGGTTTTACATCCAGCTGTCGCCCAACAGAGCTATCTCAGGTAACTCGGGCTGGGCATCTAGACACCAAGTGGCCAGTAACTGCTGGGCTTTATGGCGGGCACACACTTGCCTCTAGGAGCACATACACTCCCCTCACCATTTGCATGGGTTCCTGGTATATGTCAGGTCCTCAAACCACTTAACGGCTCATTTGGCAATATTAGTCAACATAACCAAATCACCTAGAGCCATATTTTACACCATCAAGTGACTAGCCCTGCCATGGTGCAGTCTCTGTTCTCCTGTCTTGAGGATACTGTGCACCACAGTTCATGCCCCAAAGCAGTTGGTCTGTACATGTCTTACCCCATAGGGTACCATGTAGAATCTGTGCTGCTGCCCAGAAATCCTTTCATTGGTAAGTTTGAGATGGAAACACTCAGCATGTTTTTCAGAGGTGGGAGGAACCCCACAGAGACAAAGGGAGAACATACAAACTCCAAACAGGCATTGGCTGGAGGTCAGGATCAAACCTTGCACCTTGTGCATGGGAGACAAAGACCTTAACCATTATGCCAGCTAGTCTCTAGCTTTCTGCTACTTTATTAATATATTCAGTATGGCTGTTTTTATTCTCCTGAGGGATGTGCATCCAAAATCCCATTCTCTCTTTATTCCTAGAACTCCCCCCGCTCCATCTTCATCTCTTTATATTTTGAATTATAACACTATGTTTGTGTTATGTATATGAGTCTTACTGTGTAGCTCTAAAATATCCCATCCAATTACATAACCCTAAACCATCTTGTTCTACTAGAAGTATCAACGTATCCCACTTAACTACTGCTCTCTTCCTCTCCCAGATAAATTCCTTCAACTCTTTATTAATTATTGTCTACAACTTCTCCTCTGGTTGATAAAAATATGCCTGACCTGTACATAAAACTAATAGGACTAAAAACATTTTCACTGCTTGATTCTTACTATCCATAAAAAAGAAGTTATGTACTCACCATAACGTTCCATGTGAGTTGTTCATCTCACCTTCATTCTTACTGATGGGTTCGACTCGGCCAACTGCAAAAGCTCAAGGCCATCTCCCTATCCCATGATGCACCATGGTCTTCCCTCAGATCTTGTTTGCTGCCAACTGACTACCTGCTACCATTAATATGTCACTCTGAGAACTGGATAAGAGACAATGCACCATACACCAAAGGGTGACGGACCTCAAGAAGACTGGATGGGAGTTGGAGAGTGGGTAGTAAACATGAAGGAGAGATGAACAACTCACATGGAACATTATGGTGAGTACATAATTTCTTTATGTGAAGTTGTTCTATCTCACAGTTTATTCTTACTGATGGGTAGCGTCCCAAGCACCATCTTTCTCGGGTGGCTCATGGGAGAATGTTCCTCAGAACTGTGGAACCAAAGGAGGCACTGTCCCTGGAGGCCTTGTCTGCTTTGTAATGAGTGATAAAGGTATGAGATCTTGACCAGATAGCTGTTGCACAAATAGCATCTAATGGTAACCTTGCAGAAAAGGCTAATGAGGTTGAATCAGCTCTAGTAGAGTGGGCCTTTATTTTTTGTTGTAAGGGAGCAATCTCTGAACTATAAATGAAGGAAATGCAAGCTGATAGCCATCTTGACAAGGTGACTTTTGTCACTGGGGCACCTTTTTTTGACTCCGAAAAAGAAACAAAGAGCTGATCCATTGTTCTGAATTGTTTCTTTCTATCTAAATAAAATCAGAGTCGTCTATGGACATCAAGTTTGTGCAGCATGTGTTCCATCCTATTTGTGTATTTAGGAAAGAAAATGGGCAACTCAATGGATTGGTTAAGATTTGTCTCTGAACCAACTTTTGGTAAGAAGAATGGATTCATTCTGACTGAAACACTGTAATTATGGAAAATCAGATAGGGAGGTTTGATTGTCAAGGCCTGTAACTCAGAAATCCTCCGAGCAGAAGTAATAGCTATCAAAAATATAGTCTTCCATGAGAGAAATTTCAAATGAGAGGATGAGGCTGGTTCGAAAGGAGGTAATATAATTCGGAAGAGAACAAAATTTAGATTCCATGGCATGGCTGGAGTTCTGGCTAGTGGTCTCAAATGAATGGTACCCTTAAGAAAGGCTTTAGAGAGTCGATGTGACATGACATTAGAACTTTGGAAGCCAAGATGAAAGTTTGAGATTGCTGCTAATTGAACTCTAATGGCAGCTGCACCAGCTACTTCATTGAAAAGTTTAGTCAGAAATTCCAGTATAGATGGGATCGGAGGTAGGTAGGGATCAACATCATTCAGAGATGTCCATAGAGAAAATCTCTTCCATTTGTTAAAAACTTTCTGGTGGATGATTTATGAGAGGATGTTATAATATGTTGGGCCTCCGCTGAGAGGTTGTAAATCTTGGCTATTGTGGGAATTGGAGCAGCCAAGCTGTCAGTTTGAGGGAATGAAGAGAAGGATGAAGAGCCCCCGGTGAATGGGTCAGCAGATCTGGAACTGGGTCCAGGATCCAGGGTTCTTCCAAGAGATGAGGCTGAAGGAAGGGAAAAGAAATTTGCCGAGGCCAGTAAGGGGCTATTAAGATTATGGTCCTTCCCACAGACTTTGCTTTCTGTAATACTTTGGGTATCAGAGGGAAGGGGGGAAAGCCATAAAGGAGACCCAGGGGCCAATTGTGCACCAGTGCATCCCTTGGGGCATCCCCTGGTGGGGGAATCAGGGCAAAGTAACTGTTGCATTTTGTGTTTGTTGGGGTTGCAAAGAGATTGCAGCAAGGCTGGCCCCACCTGTAGAATATCCGTTCTGCAACTTGTTTCTTTAGGGACCACTCATGAGGCAAAAGAATTGCCCTGCTTATCTTGTCTGCTATCACATTGGACCTCCCCGGGATGTGCGTTGCTATCAGAAAGCGCTGGGTGGAATTTGCTCACTGCCATACTCTCAGGGCCTCTCGACACAGGAGATAAGATTTGGTTCCTCCTTGTTTGTTTATGTACCAGACCACTGACATGTTGTCTGTCTGAATTGCAGTTGTTCCCGGAGGTAGAGAGTCTTGAAAGGACTGCAACACTAGAAGTACTGCTCTCATCTCCAGAACATTTATATGCAGATGAGCCTCGTGTTTCTTCCATGTGCCTTGGGCTGTTCTTCCCTGATAATGCTCCCCCTATCAAGGAAGCATCTGTGGTCACCGTGGCTATGGGATTGGGTAGAACGAATGGACAGTGTCAAGTTACCTGTTGAGATGTCAGCCACCACTGAAGGTCCTTCTTGCACGTATTTGTTAAGATGATTTGGTGTGACACTGGGAGTTCCTGAAAGGACCATTGAGAGAATAGGAACCATTGTAGAACTCGCATTTGCATTCGAGCATGGGGAATGGCTATGATCGTTGCCACCACTGATCCTAGCAATTTGAGTACCATTGAGACTGGGGCTTTTGTCCTTGGAAGCAAGTCTAATATTTGTTTTCGTAAGAGACAAACTCTTTCTAGAGGCAGATTTAACATCATTGTAACTGTGTTTAGTTCTGCTCCTATAAAAATAGTCTGTTGCAATGACAATAAGGCAGATTTTTCTGAGTTGATGGTAATCCCCAATTGATTGCAGAGATTTAAGGTAGTGTCCCTCGCCTGAATGAGTTGATGCTTGGTGGTGGCAGTGTAGAGTCAGTCGTCTAGATATGGAAACACCTAGAATCCCAAATGTCTCAGTGAGCTGTGACTACTGCCATACATTTTGTGAACAGTCTGGGGGCTGTAGTGAGACCAAAGGGCAGAGCGCGAAATTGCTAATTGCTGGCTCCCAGCCAGAAGCATAGGTGATCCCTGGATGGTCTGTCCATCTTTATGTGGTAGTACACATCCTGAAGATCTGTAGAGCACATCCAATTGTCTTTCCACAGAAAGGGGAGTATGGACTGAAGCATGATCATCTGGAACTTTGTCTTTTTTACTGACTTGTTTAGTCTGTTGAGGTCCAGAATAGGTCTCCAGTCCCTTGTTTTCTTTGGAACTAAAAAGAACCTTGAGTAAGTTCCGGATCCTCTCTGGTCTGCTGGGACTGGCTGGATGACTCTTTTCCCCAGCAACCTTTGGACCTCTAAGGCTGCTTGTTCCCTGTGACTGGATGGAACGTCTGGGATTTTTTTTCACTAGAGGGGGTGGAGTGGCAAAGGGAATTGAGTATCCTCTGGATATTATGCTTTGTGCCTAGCTGTCTTTTGTTATTTTTAGCCAGGTGTTCAGGTACAAAGAAAGGTGTCCCCCGACTGCCTGCAGAGATGAACAGTCGGGCCTCCTTTCAGGAGCACTGATAGGGCTTGCCAAAGAACTGATCTCTGTCACCCTGGTTCTGCTGACCACCTCTGTTGCATGGGTGACGTCTTCCGTTATTACCCCCTCCTCTGCCTCTAGAGGGGGTTTCACCATTAGCGTCCTGGAAAGATCCTTGAGATTTACAGAACCATATCTTTCCACCCCCTTCCCTTTGGGGTAAGGTCTATTCAGGGTAGAAAAATGTTCTCCGATGGCAGACAAGGTCATTCCATCTTTTTCACTCCTGGTAAGTGTTTCCTTTACCTTTGGTCCAAAAAGGGATGAACCATCAAAGGGGGGTATTAATGAAGAAAGACTTACAGTGTTCCGCAAAGGAACATAAGTGCATCCAGGAATATCTCCTGAGAGCAATTCCTGTACCAGCTGCTCTGCTCGTACCTTCAGCTGCATATGATAACAGACGCATGGATGAGTTCACAATCGAATTGAGTGGAGAACTGGGAAGTTACCTTGTCCGAAACCTCCACAGCTACTGAACCCTGCAGGGTGTCTCCCAGCTCCTTCAGGAGATCCCTTTGTAATCTAGTAAATGTGTGAGATAGTTCAGGGATTGAAAGACAAAGGCCACTGAACTAAACATACACTTCCGTACCTGTCCATGATCCCAGATTCTCTATTAGGAGGATGAACAGATGAAGAAGTCTCTGATAATTCCTTCTTGGTGGCCGTCACCACCACCATAGCATCAACAGGCACTCCTTTAGGGAGATAAGCTCTATCTTGAGGGCAAGTTATAAATTTATTAGGCCTCCTGGGTACAAGCTCCGTGGTGTCTGGGGACCCCCATGCCCTTCGAGTGAGTAATTCAAGCAACTCATCAAAGGGTGGAGACACCCAAGAGGTGTAGGGTTTAGACCCAAAAGCCTTCAGGAGGACTGACTCATCAGTAGGGATAAGGGATTTCCAGCCACCCCTCTTTTTAAGAATTTCTAAGATATCTGCAAAGGAGATATCTTCTGTGGGGGACCGTGGGGACCCTTCTGACTCATCCAAGTCAGTATCCGAAGTGACGGACTCCTGTGCGGAGTCCAGATGTTTCCTCTTGCAAAGTGTCTTCCTAGGTACCTCTTCAGTGGGAGCTTCTGGAGAGGTCTCGGAAGAATGTGGCTTACCCAATGGGGCTTCTTGAGGCTCATGATCTCTACTCTTTAATGGAGAGTGGGATGTAGAGACAGACCCCAGTGCTTTCAGGGAGGGAGCTGCTGGGACTGATGGAGTGGTAGTCAGCGTGGACAAAGTCCCGACAAGAGGAATCCCTCAGATCCGAGGATTCAGTGGAAACTGTGCCAGTATGGAGGACTCTGAGCCAGAGGTCGGGGCCAAACTCACTCGAGCCGAAGCCCCAAGAGGTAAAGTCGGCACCGAAAAGTTGGTCCTACTATTCTCCCTGGACCCGACCGGCGAGTGTTGGCTCTGAGATCCTTTGGTCAGTGCCGAAGACATCAGGGCAGTCGGGGCCAAAAAGCCTAGAGTAGGTGCCAACCCCAAAGGTTCCATGATCATCAGTTCCACACTCTCCAGCTCTGAAACTTCCATGCAAATCAGAAGAGGAACAGAAGATGTTGGGGGAACTAAAGTCAGCTCCAAAGCCCCCGGGGTCAGTGCCGATAAAATTTTTGCCAGTGCGGGTATATGTCGTCCTCATCCAAATCAGTCTACTTGAGGCCCATGAAGAATGTAATGAAGCCACTGATTGTAAAATGGGAGATTTTAATGTAGGAGATACCAGCTCCAAGGTCAGGGGCCGGCTCCTAACCACAACGACAGTCAGTTCTGAAGGCTGTGGAACCGAAGTCGAAGCTTTACTGGAGGCTGATTTTGAAGTCGATGGACTCTTTGTCAGTTCTGTAGGCTTTTTGGAGTGCTTGTTGGACTTATCCAGTGACTCCTGGAAGGAGGATTTTAAAAGACCCTTATCCATGAGTTTTATTTTCCTTTCATGCAACACTCTGGAGCTAAATGAATGGCATATAGCACAGCTTTCCTGCAGGTGTACTTCATCCAAACAGTAGACACATTCAGTATGTCCATCGGTGATAGACATCTTTTGCCCACATCTTGGGCATTTTTTTAATCCAGACCTGGATTTTTCCTTTTCTTGATGAGACATAGTATCAGAGACAAATATACTCAAGAAGTATATATTCAGAAGTACAAAAAAAACAACACAAGCAACTATTGCCCTGTAAATAAAAGGGCTCTAACTCTAAATATCCACACTAAAGCAACTACTAAAGCCTTGTAAAAAAAAGGGCTCTAAAAAAATTAACTAGTAGTATAAATTTAAGCTAAGTTAAACTATCTGCCCTGTAAAAAAGAAGGGCTCTAATTTAACAAATACACACAATATAAATGCTAGAGATAGGGAGAAGAAAAGGCCTAATAACACGGCCACTAATAGCTAACTAATTTAACTATAGAAGTAACTAACTGTATTATATATGCTTTAAACTAACTACCTAAATAACTAACAGGCTAAACTATTTTAAGCACTTATTTAGCAGAAAAAGAAAGTTATTCACTGGCCAAAACTAGTGAACGTCCAATCAAGTTGCAGCGGCAAACGAGATATAAGGGAAGACCAGGGTGCATCATGGGATAGGGAGTTGGCCTCAAGCTGGTTGAAGACCTCGAGCTTTTGCAGTTGGCTGAATCGAACACCAGTAAGAATGAACAGCGAGATAGAACAACTTCACATAAAGAGTTTCCGCATTCTCAGGTTTTGTATTATCTTTTGTTTAATCACTTCCCACATATCTTTAGCTGTTATAACCCTATCCTTCTTAATCCATGCTCCTAAATACTTCATCATATTGTGTTCCCATAAATATTGGTATTGCTGACCCAATTTGTCTGTGTGTACATAATTTATGGCTAAAAACTTTGTTTTATCTTCATTATTTTTATAACCCAGAAAGCATTTCAGAATGCTCACAACACTAAGATGTCCTATAGTAGACTTATTAGGTACAAAATATCATCTTCAAATAAAGTCAACTTTTCTTGATTACCATACCAATTATATCTGTGCATTCTGAGTCCCTTATTTTCTTTGTCAATGGCTCTAAATATAAAGCAAACAAAGGGGAAAGAGGACACCCTGGTTCCTCTGTTCAAACATAACTAATCAGACTGGAGCTTTCCCACTTTAATTTTTGTCTGCAGTCCTTTATATATCCTCATAACTAAACCTTATTACTGTATCAGAGAATGAAAATGCTTCCATTGTTGTACTTATAAAATCCCAGTTTACTCTGTCAGATGCTTTCTCTGCATCAAGACCCACAAAACAGCAGCAGAATTTTCTTACATTCCACTTCTCTCTGGATCACCATTGTTTTAGTAATGTTGTCAAATTAGTAGTTATGTACTCACCATAACATTCCATGTTTTTTGTCCATCTCATCTATATTCTTGCTGGTTGGGTTCGGAACCGAGTATCAGTTCTGACTCGGCCTAATACAAAAGCTCGAGAGCTTCCAGTGGCTCGAGGCTAACCCCTCTCCCATGATGCATAGGGTAGAATGCCCAGATCTTGCTTGCAAGTGAAAACAGAAGTAATATCTATACATGTTTATAACTACAGCATGTCTAACTGAAAAAAAGGAGGAAATCAGAGACTCCAAAACCAACATAACTATATATATATATATATATATATATATATATATATATATATATATATATATATATATATATATATATATATATATGTATGTATAAGGCTATCCTCCCGATCCTCCAGGAGCAAAGGAGAGGGAAGGTGGGTGGGAGAATATAGGCAAGATGGACAACAAAAATGGAACGTTAAGGTGAGAACAACTTCCAAATGTTATGTTGTCCTAGCTCACCATATTTCTTGCTGGTTGGGACAGCATCCCTTGCCCCTTCATCCCTAGGTGGGCCATGAAAACAAACTTCTCAGTACAGTGGATCCAAAGAAAGATCTGTTCCAGGAAGGCACGTCTACTTTGTAATGGGTAATAAAGGTATGAGGTCTCACCAAGTGGCAGCTGCGCAAATTGAGTCCATAGAAAGTTTAGCTTGAAAGGTAGAGGACATTGCCGCCACTCTTGTGGAGTGGCCCTTAACTTTGCCTGGTAATTGTCTGTTATTTATGCTGTATGAGAAGGAAATGCAATCTGTAAGCCATTTTGACAATGTAACTTTAGAAACCGGCAATTCTTTCCTTTTGTCTGAAAAGGAAACAAAAATTTGATCTGACCTTCTGAAATCTTGGTTCTATTCAAGTAAAAGTGAAGCTGTCTGTGTAAATCTAGTTGATCTAATTTATATTGTGCCTTGTCGCAATAGTTGGGGAAGAACACTGGCAACTCAATAGATTGATTCAGATTGTTTTCCGAACATATGTTAGGTAAGAAAGAAGGGTTAGTTCTTAAGGATACCCTGTCTTTGTGAAAAATTATATAAGGAGGGCGTATAGAAAGAGCTTGGAGTTCTGACACCCATCTAGTGGAGGTAATGGCTACCAAGAAGAGAGTTTTCCAAGATAAAAACTTTATATCACATTACAATGCGGGTTCGAAGGGTGGCAATATTAAGGCAGTTAAGACAAAATTTAGGTCCCAAGGGGCTGGAGGTTCTCTGACTGGGGGCCTTAGTAGGAAGGTAACTTTTAAAAAGGTCTTGCATAGCTTGTGGGACATGTAGACAATCCCATCTCACCAATATGGAAATTAGATAACGCTGCTAGTTGTACCCTGATGGTAGCTGATGCTGCTGAACTGCTGTGATGGGAGATGTGAAAGTTTCTATATTGTGTTTAATGGCCCAGCATGAAAACCTTTTCCATTTACTTGAATACAGTTTCCTCATAAGACTGTTTGTGGGAAGAAACCAAGATATGTTTAACTGCAGGGAAAAAATCGTAACACCTGGCTATACGTGGAATTGGAGCAACCATGCTGTCAACTTGAGGGTCTGGATGAACGGATGGAATGTTCCTGATGAGTAGGTTAAAAGGTCTGGAACTGGGTCTAGAATCCACGGTTTCTCCAGGAGATGGGCCCAGAGAAAGGGGAACCAAATTTGTTGAGGCCAGTAAGGTGCAATGAGTATCATAGTGCTGTTCAATGTGCTGGCTTTCTGAAGTACTTTGGGTATTAAGGGGAAGGGTGGAAAGGCATAAAGAAGTCCCGGGGGCCAATCGTGAATGAGTGCATCCCTTGGTGACTTCTCTGGGGGGGGGGGGGTAAGGGCAAAGTAGCTGCTGCGTTTGGCATTCATGGAGGTGGTGAAAAGGTCGCAGCAAAGCTAAGCCCCATTTATGGAAGATCTCTTCCACAATTTAGGCAACAGAATCACTCTGCTGAGTTTGTCCTGGATCACATTGGATTGGTCCAGGATATATGTTGCTATCAGAAAACGTTGAGAAGCAGCAGCCCATTGCCATACCCGTTGTGTCTCTTGACGGTTCCCGTTTAGAAACGCGAATTGAAATATGCTCAAAACGCAAAATCACGACACTGTAAGCGCGAAAGGCGAGAATCCCGAGAATGCAATATACCGAATAGCACCAGACAACACGTACGGCACACACACATATCGAAAAAATCCCGAACAAACCCCAAACACTTCATTGAAGAAAGTAGAAGTATCCCTCATGTCCAAAATAATAAATAAATAAGGTATCTGCAGCAAAACAACCGTCATGCAGGAAAACGAAATACAAACACGTCCTGAACTGAAACCTTCAATACCACGTCCACTCGTACTACTGATCAATCTGCACAGTAGTAAACATAAGATCCCGTAGTCCTCATACTTTCAATAATCTGGACGTGTTTGTATTTCGTTTTCCTGCACGACGGTTGTTTTGCTGCAGATACCTTATTTATTTATTATTTTGGACATGAGGGATACTTCTACTTTCTTTAATGAAGTGTTTGGGGTTTATTCGGGATTTTTTCGATATGTGTGTGTGCCGTACGTGTTGTCTGGTGCTATTCGGTATATTGCATTCTCGGGATTCTCGGCTTTCGCGCTTACAGTGTCGTGATTTTGCGTTTCGAGCATATTTCAATTCGTGTTTCTAAACGGGAACCCTCTTGACATAGGGGACATGATTTGCTTCCTCCCTGATTGTTTATGTACCACACTACTGACATGTTGTCTGTCTTTATTGCAATAGTTCCTATCGGAAGAGAGTCCTGAAATACCTGCATCATATATAGCACCACTCTCATCTCTAGGATATTGATGTCCAAGTGGTTCTTGTGTTCTTACCATAAGCCTTGGATAGTCATTCCCAGATAATGCCCCCCCCCCCACCCTATCTGGGAAGCGTCCATGGTCAATACTGCCGTCAGTTGCGGAAATACAAATGTGTAGCCCAAGGAAAACTGTTTTGTTTGCAGCCACCAGAGAAGACCTTTCTTGCATGAATATGTAATAATTATCTGATGTGACAGAGGTACATCTTGCATGGACCATTGGGCAAAGAGTAACCACTGTAGGACCCTCATGTGCAGCCATGCTAGAGGAACTAGAAGAATTGCCACTGCCATGGTTCTCAGAATCTGTAACACATACCTCACTTGAACCTTTATTTATTACATCACGGTCCTGATTTGACAGTGAAGGGACTGAATTATCTCGGGAGTAAGTTTTGCCACCATTTCTGTTGAATCCAATTCTGCACCTAAGAAAGTTATATGTTGTGAAGGTGACAAGGCAGACTTTTTGAAATTTATTGTAATGCCTAGCTTGGCGCAAAGTATTGTTTCATCCCTCGCTTGCAGTAGTAGATGTTTGGTGGTGAGGGTCAGGAGCCAGTCGTCTAGGTATGGAAACACACGAAATCCTAGACGTCTCAAGTGAGCTGTAACCACTGCCATGCACTTGGTGAACACTCGGGAGGCTGTAGTGAGACCAAAGAGCAGGGCTCGAAATTGGTAATGACTGGCTCCCAGCCAAAAGTGTAAGTGTCTCCTGGATTGCCTGTCCATTTTTATATGGTAGTACGCATTCTGGAGCTCTATCGAGCACATCCAGTCATCTTTCCCAAGAAAGGGGAATATAGACTGCAGTGTCAACATCCGGATCCATTCGATATGCTGAGATCCAAAATGGGTCTCCAGTCCTCTGTCTTTTTTGGAAATAAAAAGAACCTTGAGTAAGTTCGGGATCCAATTTGGTCTGCGGGGGCCTCTTGGATGACTCTTTTTTTCTAGCAATCTGTATATCTCTGAAGTTGCCTCGTCCCTCTGACCAGGTGGGGTGTCTGGAATGGACTGATTTACAGAAGGGGGAGTGGAAAAGGAATGTAATAACCTCTGGATATG
Source organism: Protopterus annectens (assembly GCF_019279795.1). NCBI lineage: Eukaryota > Metazoa > Chordata > Ceratodontiformes > Protopteridae > Protopterus > Protopterus annectens. The sequence goes on from NC_056739.1 coordinate 1,386,758,376, forward strand.
GATCTCTGGATATGATTTCCTGTACCCATTTGTCTTGAGTGATTTCCAGCCAGGCATTTGGGTACAGTGATAAGCATCCCCCAACTGCCTACGGAGAACAGCAGGTGGGCCTCCTTTCAGGAACGCTAGAAGGGCCTGCCAGAGAATGTATCACTGTCACCCTGATTCCAAGGATCCCCTTCAGCTAGGACGTCAGCATCTTCCATTGTTACTTCCCCCTCTGCCCCTGGGGGAAGTTTCACCACGTGTGTCAGAAAAACCTTTTTTGGGACTTGCAGAACCACATCTTCCCACTTTTCTGACCTATGGGATAAGATCTAGATGGGGTGGAAAACTGGACTCCAACGGCAGACAAGGTTTTCCCTTCCTGTTCAAACCTGGTCAAAGTTTCATTCACCTATGGTCTGAAGAGGGATGAACCATCAAAGGGGGTGTTGGTGAAGGAAGACTTGAAGGGTTCAACAAAATTGCATAAGTACATCCAAGAATGTCTCCTCGAGGAAATTCCCGTAGTTGCTGCTCTCATCATTCCATCAGCTGCATATAAAATCAGTCTCATGGAGGAGTTAACAATTGAGTTGAGAGTGTAGAGCTGTGAGGAAACTTTATCTGTGATCCCCGAAGTTACACTACCCTGAAGAGTATCTCTTTGAGAAAATCCCTTTGAAGCCTCGTAAAATGGGTCAAGTAATTCAGCGACCGCAGAGTAAAGGTCGCTGATGAAAAAGCACACTTTTCATATCTGTCCATAGTCCGTGACTCTTTATTAGGAGGATGAACAGATGAGAAAGTCTCTGATAACTCCTTCTTGGTGACCACCGCCACCACCATCGCATCTACAGGGACGCCTTTGGTTAGAAACTTTTTCTCAGTGGGAACAGTGATAAATTTATTGGGCCTCCACGGAACAGGCTCCACTGTATCCAAAGCAATAATTTTTTTAGGTGGCTCCAAAGCTGAAGTTGCAATGGCAGATCTTTTGGACCCTTTAGTGTGAAGTAGGTTTGGAGCTCTGAGTACCCTCTAATGATTCCTGGAAAGGACCTTTCAATAAACCTCTGAGCATTACCTTATTTCTACATTCCTGTAGAACCATGCTACTAAACTCATGACAAATCATACAAGGGTCTTGCAAATGGATGGCACCAAGACAATACACACAGCTAGTGTGTCCATACATGAGAGACATTTTTTGAGTACACTGATCATACTTTTTAAATCCTGACTGCCTTGGTTCTTTTTGTTCTTTTTTTCTTTTTAGACATTTTTACATCCAAGGATTAGCGTACCACAAAATAGTCACTAATAAACTAGTCTAGTCTAAACTACCACTCTTGAGCTAGGTAAAAAGTATAAGAATACCAAAAATGGCTCTAACACACAATGGAGCCTACTAGCTATGATAGCACCACACAAGAAAAAAAAATATGCAAATTAACTTCAATGTTTTGAAAAAGGCCATAAACCACCAAAAGGAAGGGCTTAGCCAACTATTTTAAAACACACCAGTATACTATACTAACAACGAGTCTATCAAAAAACTAATTGAAGCTAATGAAGAATCCTCTAACTTAAACAGATTCTCCTAAGTAAGAAACGGGCAACACATGTGGGGTAGGGGAGCAGCCCTCTTAAGTTAAACAGGCCACTGAGAGCCCTCTAACTTAAATGGGTCTCGCAACAAGAACAAAGGGGAAAACACACCAAAAAATTACAAAAAGGGATAACTATAAACTATCACACATGATAAAGAGAAGTTTTTTCAGAGAAACTGCTGAAAAAAGATCATTTTAAACTACTTAGCCAATGAGCCAGCCAGAAGACATCCCGGACGCTTGATCAGCAAATGAGATCTGGGTATTCTACCTTATACATCATGGGATAGGGTTAGCCTCGAGTCAGTGGAAGCTTTTGAGCTTTTGTATTAGACTGAGTCAGAACTGATATTCGGTTCCGAACCCAACCAGCAAGAATTACTACAAGATAGAACAACATGACATTGTTTCAAAACCACACTGATCCATATCTATCAATTTAGACAACACCTTTGCCATTCTTTTAGCTAGTATAGACATAAACCCTTTATAATCATGGTTTAAAATTGAAATGGGTCTACATAAAAATGGGTCTGATGGATCATTACCATCTTTAGGTAATACAGCTACCACAGCTTTCTTCCAAGAAGTTGGTGGTTTCCCTCCTTTTAAAGTACTGTTAAAATCTTACAGATCTTTATCACTTTCTTTCCTCCTAACTTCCAAACGTCCATAGGAATACCACCTATTCCTGCATATTGATTATACGTCACTGTTTTTATGTCATTTCCTATCTCAACTGTTAGTTGTTGAGCCTTATCTACCTCTAACTTTGGCAAAATGAAGTCTTCCACAAATATTTCTATTTGTACTCCTTCTTGGTTGCCACATTTCTCTGCTTTATACAAATTTTCATAAAATTCTGAAACTGCTCTAAAACCTCTACATGATCTCTCTTTTTTTCTTGTTATAGGATCCTTAAATTTGGCGATAACCCTTTCTACATACTGTTGCCCAAGTTATTGTGCTAAAAAATTCTGTGCCCTGAAGTTATCAAAAAAATAGGTGCTTAACAGTAATCTTTCTAAATGCATGCATATAATCCATATACTCTTATACCTTAATTTCTCCTTAGCACTCTGTAGCTGTGCCTTTTTTTGTTCTGTGAGATCCCCCTTATTCCGTAATACTTTAACCCCTTTCAGCCCCTCTAAGAAATTCCTAATACTTTCTCTTTTATTTCTATTCTATTTTTAAATGCCATTTTCATTTTATCCCATTCATTAGCTATAACTTATGAAGATATTTCTAACTTTCCTAATTTTTTGTTTAATTTTTTAAATTTTTAAGTTTTGATTTTATGTATTGATCTGATTACTGCATAGTAACTACTTACTTAACTGATATCACCACAGTATGTAAATTATGTGACAATTAACTTTAAAATTTAATACTGGTAAAGGTTTACTGAGGAGTTAATTGGAATTTCAGTCTATGATGTCCATGACACTTTAGTGAGTCACTTTTTTCTGGAGCGAAGTTTGCTGAGAATAACTCAATTAATATGCATTTTGGCAAAGTAGAAAAATTAAAGCATGCTACACCAATTTGATGGTACTTTTTTGGGGGAGGCTTTGCACCTCCCACAACAACCTAAATACTACAAATCCAAGGTCATATAACCATGAACAAGGCGGAAACTCTCTCTCTCCTCTTAAGGTTCTGCAATGTTGGAGCTGTTATACTTTGGTAAGCAGGGGAAGGAGTGCACAGCCCTGTACAAGAACTGAATGGACTTATCCCCCTCCAGAGTCAGTGATCTTTTTCAGTATGTGTTCCTTCTGCCTGGACTAACATCCATCATGTATAAGAGATACCTTTGTTCAGCAGGAATTGAAATCAGAGTTACTCAAATGCTTGACTGCCACTACTGTATGCAACTGCTAACGACACTCCCTCCAGGGTACTTGTACCCCATATTTGGACATGTCTTTGGCTACATCCCTCATTGTCTGTGCTCCTGAGTAAACTTTCTAACAACCTCAGAGTAATCTTTACATATGTGCTATCAAAACTATGGTTCCCCCAGCATTAAACTAGTTCCTCATCTCTCTCTCATGTTCCCCACTACTCCATTTAATGTTTACTTCTTCACTACTATCTTCTCCATATACCATTGTTTTTCCCCATATTTATGTAGTATTCTGTTTTGGCAACTAGTTAATCACTAGGAACCACTTAAAGTATTTCCTTAGATTATTTGCCAACATGAATATATTGATTAGTTCTGTACACGTTTATGCTACCTGTTAGAAAATTTTAAAATCTCATAATACACTTGCACAATTCTGTTTATCTGTCACTAACCCAGACTGCAGCTGACATGGGAAATTCTTTGGATCTATCCGCCACTACAGTTAACAAGAATAAAACTAATTCATGAACAAATAATATACAAAGGTCTTTGTGGTGTGGGGCATTAATACAGTTTCTACTTGCTTTATTAGCCATTCAGACTAGAGAAGTAGCTGGAGCCCCTGGGTCATTTAGTATGATACTTCTTTTATGCTTCTGGATTTCTTGTATCCTCATACATAAGTTCATAGGTTTATACTAGGCTAATGACCACCAGGGTTCTTTACAGGCCTAGCCATGCAGCCCAACCCAGTTTTGTCCCAGAATTCCTTGGACGGCTATATGGTGGGGTATGTTAGTAAAGAAGTAGCTAAGAGTTATGTGGGGAGTATGTTAACTAGGGATTAATTTACTTGCTGTCAACCTCTGTTCATCAGAGATATAGTGTCCAGACCCCGGAGGGGGGGGGGGATTTGCAATTTTCCATCCAGTGATCAAAGTTTCTTTTGAATAGGGTGAGGGACGAACTCTGCTTCACGTAGATGGGGAGATGGGAAGCTTATTCCATAAGTGCAAGGATCCTTTGAGACACATATCAGTCCCTCTAGCATGGTCTATTTATGTTGCAGGCAAAGTTCAGGTTCTTGGATCTAGTGTTGTTTGTCTTGCAGATGTGCAAAAGATCCATCAGAACTGAACCTGAGGATGCCTTAAATACTAGGCATAGATTGCCTCTCAGTAACCTGTAAGAGACCGAGTACATAGATAGGACTTTAAGGCAATCTATGTAGGACAGGGTATTCATACCCTGGATTCTCCTGGTAAGGAAACATTGAGGCCATTCCAACTTTTGCAAGTGCCTGGTTAGGTACATGCCAAAGGCGGTATTGTACTCAATGATGGGTCTGAGAAGGGTTGAATAAAGTGGTACTATAACTTCCTTAGACCTGGATGCCATACACTTGCATATGAGCTGGAAACACAGAATGATTTTCTTACTATCTTGGCTATATGATGGTCAAATGCCAGATTACTGTCTATATATATTCCCAGGTCTGTGACTCTTAGGGGTGTTTTATCAATGAAGCAATTAGCTTAGGTGGATGATGTCCCAAAGGGCACTATAATGCATTTCTTTGCATTTAGTTTTAATCCATGGCTTTTCCACTAATCATTTGTTTGTGCTAGACCCTCATGTAGGATGTTGGTATCATGGGGGAAATCTATGATAGTTCCTAGTTTTCAGCCATCTGTGAACTTGATGAGCCAAAGGCTTTTGACATTAGCCTTAACTCCTAAAAAGTAGATACCAAACAGGAACTAGTCCAACACGGAGCTCTGAGGTACTCAGCTGGTGACTGGTCTCTTGGTGGAGGTGGTCTCACCGATCCTGATTTCTTGGGTCCTATCTGTCAGCCAGTTGGCAATCCAATGAGTTATATAGGGATTTATGCCTAGCTCTGAGAGTTTTGTCAACAATACCTTTGTGGGATATTACATAAAACGCCTTGTCCAGGTCAACATAGGTGGCATGTTCCATTTTCCCCCTTATCCAAAGCCATGGTGACCCTCTTAAAGAAATATAACAGGTTAAATAGGCAAGACCTTCCCTTAATAAAGCCAGACTGGGATTGATCCAGTGTCTGTAGGTTACCAATGTCCTTGTTGATCATTTCCATGATAAATCATTCCATGGCTTTCCATATAAGACTTGTCAGACTGATGGGTCTATAGTTCCAGGGGTCACTTGATGGTCCACCCTTATGAAGGATGACCATTGCAGCCCTCGATTCACCTGGAGTGTAACCTTTTTTGAAGCTGTAGTTGAAGAATACCTCGTGGTTTTGCAAGGTCATGTTTTAGGCCATTTAAGAGGCAATTGGGGATATTGTCAGGGTGCACTGAAGCAGTGTTTTTGGCCTAGCAAGTGCCTCCAGGACCTGCTCCCTGTTGATAGTTGTGGAGGATATGCTAGAAGGGGTTTTACAGGGGGTTAGTGGGCAGGTGAAGTTAGAGCTAAATTTATAAGCCAGTAGATTTGCCATGTCATCATGATCAGTGCAGGTTGTACCATTTACACACTGCTGAATATTACCTTTAAGGTTCTTGATATAGCTGAAGGCAGTCTTGTGCTTTTCCTTAGCCTGAAAGGCCATTCTGAAACCATAATTGGCCTTGATGGAGTTTATTAGATCTCTTCATTTCTTGTTTAGTTGAATCAGAGAGCTCTTATCTCTATGTATGCTGCCCTTTCTGATTTTGGCAATGACTTTTTATGCTAAACATCCACTTGTAATAGTCTACCCTGATGACTACCATACTATTTTATATACAAGGATGTGGTATATATCTTCTTACTTTGATGTACTGCTCTTTAACATAAGGAAAAAAGAAATCTGATCCGAGTAAAGAGGATGCAATGTTGTGCAACACCTTATAAAGCTTTTGAGTTTGAAAGCTAAATGCCAACAGTCTAATATTCATACATAGTACTTTAGCATAGTTCCACTTACTGGGTGCAGTGTTATACAAACACATATTGTACTGCTTCAGAGTTTGAAAGCTAATTACTGGCATATAATTTTATTTTATATTTTTTAGTCAGACCTAGGTCCACAGACATAGAAGCAGTGCACATAAATAATGAAATTAGTTTGTACAACTGAAGTAATAAAAGACAAATGAGTAAAAAGTCATACATTAAAAAATAGTTAAAGTAGTTGGTAAAACTGAAACAAAGAAACAGGCAGTTAACACCTTGGAGTCATAACTGTACACTTGAATTATGACATGTTGTTCATTAATGCTCATGTATGAGAGGGGTTAATTACGATCAGTGGAAGACACTGAAAGAAGTAGAGCAGAATTACTGGGAAAGAAGAATCATTTAATTAATTGCACCACTTTGGTAGCATTTGTAGTGTACATGTTTAAAATTGTTTGTGTTTTTTATTCATACATGAATGCTTTCAAGGACAGAGTGAGTGGATATCATGCTTATAGGTTCATAGGTGTGTACTAGGCTAATGGCCCTGGAGCCTTTACAAGCCTAGCCCATAGGATTACCCTGGCATTCTGGCATCCATTAGTTCCCAGTGCCTCTGTCAAGTAAAGCCACTGGAGTGATCTCCGGGGTGAATTTTCTATTTCCCATCCACTCATCAAGATTTCTCTTGAAGAGGGCCAGTGCTCTGTTTGACACATATGGGAAGTCTATTCCATATCACGGGCAGTCTCTGGGTTATAAACCTGTCCCTGCAGCATGTTTTGTTGATTGTGGTAATGAGGTTGAGGTCTCTGGAGTGTGTGGTGCAGAGGGAGATGTAGCATTTCTAACAGAGCTGGGCCAGACATGCTTTGTAAGTCAAGCAGAGATCGCCTCTAAGTAGGTGATATGAGACAGAGAATAGTTGGAGTTTTACTCTGTCCATATAGGACAACTCTTTAAGGCCTATGATCATCTTTGTGAGGCACTTTTGCAGCTGCTCCAGTTGTTGCAGGTGTCTAGTGAGGTATGCCAAATGGGGCATTCTACTTGGTGACTGGCCTAATGAGGGAAGAGTAGAGACAGACAATGACCTCTTTCTTCCAAGATGCAAAATCCTTATTAATGAGATGTGCCACATAGAAGGATTTTCTGACCACAGTGGCAATGTGGTGGTCAAAAGAGAGGTTGCTGTCAACCTGTGTTCCTAAATCTCTGTGTTCAGTGGACTACCATTGATGTGGTAATTCATGGGAACCTAGGTTCACAGTATTTAACAGCAGTTCTACTAATAACTACCATCTGCACAGCTTTCTACCAATAATTATTTTATTGCAGTGTTTTCCTTTGATCCACGGGTATTAGAAACATAAAATGTTCTTCGATATCACAGTTGTAGTATTCTATACCTTAGGCATCTCCTGCCAATGACAGCCCAACATCTGGCCAGTACAGCAAAGCCTTTAGATCTTGTATATGCCATAAGTCACACATATGCTCCCCATACAGGGCATAGGACATAATGGTGACATACAGATACAGTTACCCAGAACTTCTTTGCCGCCAGTCCGAATCCCATCATCGCTCATTGGTCTGAATGCCCTTAGCTGTGCTGAATATCTCAGGTGGATACTCCTAAGCCTTCTGTAGTACCCCCTTTGTTGGATGAATTGTTGGACACCTTTATAGCTGCCTCTAAAATTCATAATTCTAAGCCCCCTGCTCCAAAGAAACCTGAAAGGTTCCATAAGGTTCCTGAGGACTGTCAATTCTTTCTGCTGATCCTGCTGTGGTGTCGATCTCTTCTGACAAGTCTTTTAAGCTTTTGCCTTCTACTAAGCGTCTGCCTATGGATAAGGACAGCAGGACCATGGAAAGAATTGGAAAGCAGGTCTAGACTGCTTCCACTTTGGCCTGTAGAGCCATCAATTACCAGACCCACATGACCACATACACTCTGCCCTTAACTGCCCAGGCTTGTTAGGTTATGTCTGACCTCCCTAATTCTGAAGCAAATTCTTCTGCTCTATCTATTTTGGGTTCTACTTCTCAGGTGGCTTATCACTCTATCAAATGCAGCTATGATGCTGTTGATGCCTCTTCCAAAGCTGCTGCCTTTGGGTCTGTCATGATGTGTTACTCTTGGCTTCATCTGCAGTCATTACCTGAAGACATTAAGACTAAGTTACTGGGTGTTCCTTTGGATAATAAAAATCTCTTTGGGACTGCTGCTGCTATGTTTAAGTCTCTTCAAGAAAAAGGTACAGCTTTGCAGGACCTTAACATATTTTCATGTTCCCAGTCTCTACGTTTCAGAGGAACTATCCTACTAGATCTGCTTTTATTTGCAGGTAACCTCATCAGGCCACTAAAGGCAGGAAGGATGGTAGATGAGCTCTTCCTGCTAGGTATGCTTAGGCTCCTGTGGCTTAGAAGTCTCCTTTATCTGACAAGCCTGCTTCTCTTTGACACTTTGCTCCCCTAACTCTCATCCAGGTTTCCTTGTCCTCTCATCACCTCAGATTCTTGGGTTCTGCCCATCATCCACTGGGTTACTTCAAAGTGTGTAATTATCTCCTTCCTTTTTCAGGGATTCCTCAGCCTCCTTAAGAGTAGCTCCCACATGGAAGACAGACAATCATTCATTCCCTTGGAAGGGGATTCTCTCTATGCCTTCCCTCCCCTTCCTCTACTTCCAAGAGTACTGCAGAAGATTCAGATGGACTCCCCAACAATCTTGTTAGTGACTCCCTTTTGATCAAGACAGCACTGGTTCCCTTCTTAATGCAGATGGACAGGGGCAATCAATACAAGTTACCTTACCAGTTGGACCTCTTCCCACACAGGACAATCATCCAGCCTCACTTCCCCACTCTTCAACTGATACTGTGGGTGATAGGGTTTTGATCCTTTTTAGGCACCTCTTTTCTGAGGACATGCCCAGGGTTTAACAGGAGGCAAGAAAACCTGCAAGAAAGTCTTATTTGCCCAAATGGAAAAGATTTTCAGCCTGGTGCCATACTCATAGCCAGGTCAATTTCAGTGGGGGTTCCTCTGGTCCTTTCCTATTTGTGTGAGTTGCTCCAGTCTGACTTGGCCTATTCTTCTGTAAAGGCCCATTTGTCAGCTATTTCTGCCTGTCTGTCTTTGAATCCTCCTTTGGCTACTTGTTTTGGGATCAAATGGTGTCTTAAAGTCATCCTGCATCTTAGGCCCCCAAGGAAGCCTATTTGTCCTCCTTGGGACCTTAATTTTGTTTTGGAAAACTTGACCCAGGCACCTTTTCAGCCTATATTTTCTGCTTCTCTGCAACACTGTACCTGGAAGTCTTGTTGCTTGCTCTTACCTCTGTTCAGAGCACTTCTGAGCTTCGGGCCTTTATGGCCATTCTTTCTTTTTTGATTTTTCACAGTCAGAGGGTCTCTTCACACTAATCCTTCTTTTATGCCAAAGGTTGTTAATGAGTTGTCCTTAAATCAGGCAGTACAACTCTCTTCCTTTTTTCCTTCTCCACAGTCTGCTAGTGAGAGGGTCCTGCATACCTTGGATTTGCACACACAGCTCATTTATTATTTGTATAAAACTAAGACCATTTGTAAGTCTGACCAGTGTTTTGTTTCTTTTCATCCCAGGATATTGGGTTTAGCTGTCTCTAGGCAAACCAGCTCCTCCTGGATATCCAAGGCAATTGCTTTTGGTTTTTCTTTAGATGGCAAGTGTTTGTCTTCTTCAGTTAGAGCTCATTCCATTTGGGCTCTTGCCTCTTCTGGTGCCTTTTTCAAGGGTGTGGACACCAATTCCAGTCTTGAAGCTGCTACTTGGTCTTCAGTGCACAGATGACATATGGTGCATAAAAGATTAAAAACTTTGATATACTGGCTGGACGTTGGGCTATATTTGGTAGGAGATCCCTAAGGTACAAAATACTGAAACAGTGAAGAGAAGTACATCTACTGTTATAGTAAGATTTTACACAACTGTACTTTACTTACTTACCGGAATGATGTATATGTCTGGTCTCTACCCAGACAGTGGAACATATTGGCTGGTAGCCTCTGGCCTCTGGCTCCTCATTTCATGTCAACAAATCTCCTTACAAGCTCAAACTCTTCCTCTATCCTATAATACCCTGATTTGATGGGATACCACAGATCAAGTAAATGAAATAGCCAGGTAACATACTGACACCATCAAAAATACACATGCACAGAATACCAAAGAATAAAAAGGAACCTTGAATAAACCAGATCTCAGGGAATCCTACAAGCCTCTAGGAATATAAAAATGTTAGAAGGAAGAAAGGTGGGTGGGATTTTCCAGTGTCCAGACAGAGACCAGACAAGTCTATGCTTCTGGTAAGTTCATAACTTACATATTTGGTCTGGTCATGGCCAAACATTGTAATATAAGAAAAGAGTCCCTACGTAACCTTGAGAAGCCTACCCAGCAAGCTTTTAAGAACAGAGGCTCAAAAGGAGGCTTAAGCATTAGTGAATGTGTTCAGTGTAATATTTTGTGAAGGTATGTAAGGTTGACCATGTAGCAGCTGCAGCATTTTCTAAAGCTACATTTCTAATAAAAGCAGATGAAGTACCCTGGACTGCTGTGCTCTTGGTTTGTGATTCAATCTTTTCTTTTGAAAAGTATTAAAAGAGAGAGAGAGAGAACCATCTGATTATTGTAAGCTTAGGCACCTTGTGGCCTTTTATGGCTGAGGAAAAGGAAATAAGCAACTGTTCATCACATCTGAATTTATTTGTACAATCTAGATAAAAAAAAAAAAAAAAAAAACTGCCTGTGATCATTCAAACAATTAAATTGTATTCCCTTTTATTTTTGTATTTAGGAAAGAATATTGATAGGTTTATAGACTGTTTCAAGTTGGTCTGTGCAACTACCTTACATATAAAATTAAGATTAGTCTTGAGTATAAACCTGTCGATGAAATATCAAATATGGGTACTTAGAGAACAATGCATGGATCTCTGATACTCTTCTAGTGGAGATAATGTTCACCAGCAGTGTAGTTTTTTATGTTAGGATTTTCAGTAGAAATAGCTGGTTCAAAGAGAGATCTCATTAGTTTCTCCGTTAAAAAAATTAAATCCCAAGATGGACCTGGTTTAACCAAGGTAGGTCTGGAGTGAAACACTCTTTTCAAAAACACCTTACATGTCTTGTGCAAAGCAGGAGAATATGATGGGAACTTCCAGTGAAAAGAAGAAATGGCCGCTAGATGAACCTTAATTGCAGAGTAGCATGCCTCTTCTCACAAAATATGATCCAAAAAGGTAAAAAACAGAGAAAGAGAAGCAGAGGTTCAATTAATACCTTTATCTGCTGTTCACAAGGTAAATTCTTTTCACTTGCTTCTATATACCTTCTACGCAGAGAGCTTTTGATAGGCAGAAATCAAACTGATCACTTCTTCAAAAAAAAGTTGGAGCCCAAGCCATTATTGGAAGTGGAGTAAACATGTGGTCAGATGAAGGGAGTGAGTTTCTGGGTGAGGAAATCTGGATGGGTGGAGCAGCAGACTGGAGTTCTGTGGTAAGAGAAGGGGGCATTTTCATTGATGAGGTCACAACTGGAACCTTATCTGACAAGGCCAGACTGGAGCTATAAGAATAATCTCTGGCATGCTTTGGCTTTCTGAATGAATTTGGGTATAACAGGAAAGCGTGGAAAAACATGAAGGACACTTGGGGGTCAATGGTGGAGTAATGTGTCTCTTTAGGCTATTCTTCTAAAGGAAAAATCCTGAAAAAAAATTCTGCATTTTATGTTGAAAGGTCAAGGCAAGAGATCACAGTAGGGTTTGCCCCACCTTTGAAATATGTTTTGAGCTGCCTTCTTGTTGAGTAACCATTCATGAGGAAGCAGTATCTGTCTGTATATCAGCTATCATGTTAGATGTCCTCAGAATGTCAGATATTATGAGGAAGTGATGCACCTTTACGGCCCATTTCCATATCCTCAAGACTTCTTTGCAAAGGGGTTATGAACTTACTCCACCTTGTTTATTTATGTACCACACTACTGCCATATTATCTGAGTGTATGGTGATCACACCCTGGCACAACTGGTCCTGAAATGCCTTTAGTGCTATGAGAAGCACTGTCATGTCTAGTACAGATGTCCAATTTGGCTTCTATCTGAGTTTGTGTATCCTGGACTGTCCTATTTCAGAAATATCACCACACCTCAGAATGGACATGCCAGTGGTGACAGCTGTGGTTGGGGATGGGCAGACAAAGGGTGTACCCAACAAAGGTTTTGTGATCTCGAGCTTGTCTACCATAATAGGCTCATTATGCAAGTCTTGGACAGTCTGATCCTATTTGACATGGTTTGAAAGCTTTGGTCACATTGTATTCTGTGTCCACTACAGGGTTCTCACATTCGGTTTGGCAATAGGAATAGTATGAACAGCAGAAGCCATAAGGTCAAGTACTTTTAGCACCACAAAGACTGGGGGCAGCTAGGTTTGTATGGTGCTTTGAACTTCCTTGATTATGGACAGAATCCTGTCATGGGGCAATCTTGTTCATTGACTCTAACATGCCTAACCAGCAGCCAATGAACAGAATGAAATCTGTCAGAAACAGCTGGGAATTTGAGAGGTTGACCATGCTCTCAAGGATAGACACAGCATTAGTAAGTAATGTTTTGGCATTACCAGCATCTCCATAGCTGAGGCTGCTATGAGACAGTTGAGGCACTGGAAACTTTCACACCTACTATACACATGTGAAGTTCAACGTAGGCCATGCATTTGGTGAATACGGATGGGGGGGGGGGCTGGTGGTGAGACCAAACAACAGGGCCCTGAACTAACAATGACTGGCTGTCATCTGGAAGTGCAGGTACATTCACAATGTTTTCTCTACCTTAATTTGAAGGTAATCATCTTGGAAGTCCAGAGAGCAAATCCAATCCCTCGCCTACAGACATGATAGGATGGACTGCACCATGACCATCTGGAATGACTTCTACTTCTTTACATACTGATTTAATTGACTCAGGCTGAGAAAAAGCCTGAAATCTTGCACTTTTTGGGGGCACCAAGGACATGGAGTAGAACTCAGAATGTTTGTAATCTGATGGAACCTCTAGAATGGCTCTTTTTCTTGAGGAAAGGCTAAACCTCTCTTATTACTGCTTTCCTTTGTCAGAGGAGCACTGTGGGAGGATGAGAGTTCAAGTTCTTGAGCATCTTGGAAAATGGAATAAAGTAATCTAAGGATATGATATCCAATTGCCCTAGGTGATTTCCAACCATGGGGTGAGGTGGAGAGAAGGGCATCCCCTGAACTACCTCTAGACCAGAGCATCCTTGCAACTGCTCAGGACAAATATTGCTGGATCCTCTACTGCTCTCATAGTCTGCACCACCTCTGCTTTTGGGACCATGGTCAACTGGAATTCTTGAATACCTCAGTAACCCCTGTCATACTGCTGTCTACCCTAGGCTCTTGGGATCTTACAAACTACAAGTTTCTGGCTCCCTTTTGGCTCCTTTGAAAGGATCTTTGGGGGAATCAAAAACCTGACCACAATAGCTGAGAGCATGGTACCATCCTGCTCACAATGCATCAGGTTTTCCTTCCCCTTTAGCTTGAACAAGGAGGTACTGTCAAAGGGAGCACTGATGAAAGTCACTTTTAAGTGGTCTGAAAAATTCATTAGACACAGACAGGCAGGCCTGTCTCCTCATAACTAGGCCTGAGCCAGCTGTTCTAGCTACCCCATTCATAGCATTATAACTTAGCCGCATGGTGAGTGAAGATGCAGACATGTCCTCAGATTACCACCTTACTCTTTCTGTCTCATGAAGTCCTAGAACTAAAATTCTTGCATATAGTACAGTTGCTCTGCAGGTGTCCTGACATACCATGCAGAATTCATGAAAGCCCTGTGGTGGGGATTTTATGTCCACAGTTTTTCACAATTCTTAAACCTTGACTTTGAGCCACACACATAAATATAAATACACACACACACACACACACACACACACATACACACACATATCATAACAGATGGGGAGGGTATAAGAGAAGAAAAGTCATGAGTCAGAAACTGAAATCAGACAAGGAAATAAGTCAAAGAACTGCTAGATGTTGCTGCTAAAAATGACGACAGCCAAAAAAAGTCTGAAATTAGAACCACTAAACAACCCCTCAAAAGCTGTGGTTTGTTCTGAAGAGCCAAAAAATAATTAATCTGAAATTAGAATTACAGTTTGCAGATGGGACTAGACCAAATTATTACTGTATATATTTTTATTCTCATTGTTTGGGGCCTGTCTCCTCAAGCCTTCCCAGAAATGGGGCTTTTCTTGTCCAGTCAAACTATTTCAGTCAACAAAAATAAATAAATAAACTTGCAGGTTTGGCCAAAAGAAGCAGAAGAAAAATGTTGGGAATGATCAACATAATTAGGAAAATGATGCAGGTCAACATATCTGCCTTATGGGCTTTTGAGTCCTCTTGTTAGTCCCATATATATTTCCTTGTTTTTACCATGGGCTCACCCTGTTGCCATAATATGGTGATTCTACAGGTTTTCTTTATCTAGATGTTTTGATTTTACTGAATTTTTGACTTTTTCAGATACAGATTAGGTTTTGGGTGGTGTAATCTTCAGTATCTCTCCTTATGAAGCAGCTGGTGTGTATGTATATATGCATGCATGTATTTGCATGTGTGTATGTGCATATGTATATATAAGGGTCCCCTTTAGGTCGAACTTTTAAAAGCTCAACTTTCATATGGCCGAGACCGAGACCATACGATCGATTTATCAATTTGTGTGTGCGTGTGCGTACATGTATGTATGATTATATGTTATCAAATTGCCAACTCCCTACATCGGCTGTCATTACACTGACCAAAATAGTAGAAACTCAGCAAATTAAAAGAAAAAAAAACACAACAAAAAGCAATGTCTTCTTAAATAAAGTCACACAACTGTAGGTTGAGGGCAAAACCCCTCTCATGACTGTCACTGAAATGCTGACACTGCACCACACAGGTGCATTTCGATAAAAAGAGGTACCTAAAAAATGTTGGATATACCAAACATGCAAGCAAAGCACTGGAACCCATATATGATCACAGTCTGGGAGGCCGGGGATGATCGTGAGAGTTTAGCTTTAATATTCTGGTTATACTTATAGATCTCAGACTCACACACATTTAAGGTCTTGTTACACAATACAGTATTTTTTTGTGAGCATATATGTCTATGCATTCAGCTATTTATCCCCTTTGTGGAGAGGTTCCAGTAAAATGTGCAGGAAACTGTGGGCGTTATATTTTCACAGCAGGGGACATGAGCCAGTGTCCATCTACACTCACAGTTCCTTATCACATTTGTTGTTTGGTTCTAGTCAACAGGACACAAGCAGTACACCGTATGGCATTAATTTTGAGTGGTATGACTTGCATTTATTTTTTTTCTGTTTAATATCTCAGAAATTGCAGATGTTCTATGGCTTTTGTTTTCTGTAATTTTAAGTCAGTATATGTCAATAAGTGCTCAAAGTAACTATTTGATTGTAATTGATGCACATTAAAACATAGGTAAATTTCAGTTCTTTAAAGGTATAAGAATGCACCCATTTCACTTCATATAAAAAAAAAACCTCATTGAGAACATACCCCCAGACTCCCCTTACTGAAGACTGGGATTTTCTTCTCAATCAAAATGTCCAATTGCACAATGTCTCTGGTAGCTGCATGCGCAATTAAAATTGTTGAGATTCAGACAGGCAGAAAATTAAATAGATAACTAACAAAGTCTTTTTTTTTTTAACTTTAATGGCTCATCAGTTGTGGTCTAATCAAATGAGAATTTCAAAGAAATAGCATGCTCAGTTTGCTTTCACTGTAAGTTTTTTTAAATAGTGTCAGTGGCTCATCAGCTAGCTCACTTGTGCTTGGTGCTAGAAGATCAAAAGATTTTGGGTTCTCTTCCCACCCCACGTAACCAGATTAATTTTTCATTACGGATACTCTAGTGCAGCATTAATGGGAGTGCTGCATTCCCAGTGTGTGCATTAAACAGAGGTCCCATCTGCCTGAATTGGTAGATGTTAAAGATCCCATGGCACTTATCAAAAAGAGTATGGGTCTTTTATTTAACACAGCATATTCAAAACATTATTTACATATTTACAAAATATACATATTTACAAGTACATATCTATACATTCTTATTCATCATTACTCTTCCATAACTGAACACCACTCCTTCTTCCACAACCATAGTCTAATTTTTTGCAATGTATCAGCCAAAATCCATTTCCCATCAAACAAAGTTTCATTGCAGTGGATGAAAAGCAACATCGAAAAGAGAATCTTTGCTGCTGTTTTGTTTTTTGTTGTTGTTATAATTCTTACCCTAATCACATATTCATTTTTCTTCTTTTCATAATATCCATACATAATCATATTATAATGTTTATGTCATTAATAGTCTCAAAAATTTTCCTCACACTTTTTCCAGAATCTAACTTTTGTTTTACATTTTAAAAAAAATATTCTGTTGTCTCTTCCTCACAAAATAAACACATGCTTTCAACTTTCTTTTTATATGGCATATTCTCTTAGAACAGTAACTTATTCATTACCAGTCTCCATAGGAAATCCTGACACACTACAATCTTAGTACAATACTTTTTCTTACTTTAATGTTTTTTTTCCACTTCTTCTGTTAAATTTTCCAATGGATTCACATAATAATATTGTTTCATCACATTACTATAGCATATCCTTTTATTCTTCTCTATATCATCAATTTTTATTTTCCATGTTAGTATTTTTTCATGATAATTTTTAATTTCTTCATTTACATAATCTTGATATCTTTTTCTTATCATCATCACCCAATTTTTTTGCTTATATTTAAACATTTTCAGTATTAATTCCTCATTCGCTTCATGTATCCGGTTTAATACTCTATACGTGTTTAAAGAAACAGAATAAACACCTGGATTTAGTAACCTCAATCCCCCTTCATCTTCACTCATATGCAACACACTTCTTTTCACTGGGTTTAATCTTCAACCCCATAAGAAAGAAAACACTAACTGCACAATTTCCTTTTTATATTTTTTTCTGGAATCATATAAACATTTGACATATATGCTATTTTTCCATCAAAACAGAATTCAACAGATACACATTTTTCTTAAATGCTAACCTAGAAGTCCTCCATAAGACATTTTTTTCATTTCTTTTACCAAACCCATCATTTCTTCACACCTACCTAATTTTTCTTAAATTTTACCCCTACCAAACATACTTCATTCGCTGATAAACACACCCCTCCAATTTTCACAACATCATCCCAACACTTACTTTTATTTTTATTCAAGATCATTCCCATTTCCTTTAAACATCCATTCAGATAAACCAACACTTCCTTCATCCATGTTTAAACAATAATCCATAACTGGGTCTGGGTATATCAAGAGTGACTAGAGGTTGGTGTGGTTTGATCACGAGGGCAAAGCCAGACATACCCACACCCAATCATACATTACTGCTATTATACACTGACATTATTTATGTAAGAAATTGCTTACCTTTCTTAAATAATGTTTTTGTATAAGGGTGCTGAAGTGCTTCTGTATGTTTTTCCTTCTTTACTGATATACTGAACATGTGTATGGGGACTAGCAACCACAGCTATATCATCTACATATGCCAGAATTACTGAAATTACTTCTTCCTTTTGCATCACTTATCTGCCATCTTTCATTTTATAAAATACTTCACTATAGCATTCATTACTAATGCAAACAATATCCCACTCATACCACAATTCATGCATATTTCCTTACTCAGCCACCCATTCACTAATACTCTCACTCTATTATTTTGATATGCTGATATACAAACTCTCCTACTTGCATTACATATTCCACACTTTTCCATAACATCCCAAAAAAGCATTATGTCCTACTGTATCAAATGCTTTACTAACATCACCTACCACAAGTTTCACATCTTCCCTTTTACTTACATCATCCATAACTTCTCTAACCACAAATAATTCCTGGCATCCCTGTGCTTTTATAACATACATACTTTTCTTCCATAATGTCATTCATCCTTCTTTCTATTCACCTCTGTATTATTTTCATAAAAAATGTTATAATCTCTGTTATTTAATGTGACAGGTTACCAATTTTTATTCCATTCTTTTCATCTCTCTTCCATATACATTTTAATATTTCAGTACATAACTCTTCATAAACCCTTCTTTCAACCATTCATTCAAAACATTTACAAAACAGTCTCTTAGCCAATCCCTTAATTTTTCTACATTTTATGCCGTATACCATCTGAACCTGATACTGAATCAACATTTACTTTCCTAAGTACTTAATCCAATTCACTAATAGTAATTTCTTTTTCAAAATTTTCTTTATCTGTTTCTTGATTTTTTTACTTTCCATTCTCTCACTTAGTTCTTACTCTTGTATATATATTTTCTACATGCTGTACTGCAATACTCATAATTAGCTCCTGTATTCCTTTTACCTCTCCTTTTACATTTTTCATTTCCCTCGTTATACTAATATCCTCCTTGTAAATAATATATCTGCTTAAATAGTAATATCTTAATTTTTTCTTATTTTATTTTATATATATTTCTTTTTCTGTATCATAACACTCTCTTGTATTCATCTTTAAATTCTCACAATTCTACACATCTTTCTATACTTCACTTTCTCTTCCTTTCTTACACCATCCTGCCATTAAAAAATATCTTTTATACTTCTTTTCAAATCCAATCCACCATTCAGATCAATCTTTATAAAAGTCATTCATGGTTACATCATTGCTCCATACCTGCAATGCTTCCCACTCTCCAAATTCACCCCAACATTTCTCATTTATTCTTTCTATTCCCTTTCCTATGTTAATTTGCTCCTTTTCTTCCATCACCACCATACATACTGCTAAATGATAAAAAAAGCCTGTCTATACTGTATTATCATCTCCTACACCCACAACTTCTGAAAGAACAAAATCTGTTTCACATCCAATTTCCCCATTCTGTAAGTCCATTGACGTTTATTCTACACAGCTAACATACCACATTTTATCACTTCTTGTATTTTTTTAACATTATTCCCATAAATCACAAAGTCTCGTGCAATACCAACTTTCATGTTAACCACCACAAAATCTAATATTTGATTAAACAGAGTCTGTCATTTCCTTTCCATTTGTATATGCATATAATGCTATAATTCTATAAACATATTCTCTCCACCTCGTATCCACATTTAGCCTTCCCATTACATGTAATATTTTTACTTTTTTTTTTTTTTTTTTTTTTTTTTACAAAATACAGCCACTCCAGGACAACATTTATTTCTTAAATTCCATATTATTTTTCCACCCCACTTTTTTTTTTTGCAATCTTTTTTCACTTGCAGGAACCTTACATTCTCTGTGAGAATAATATCAGCATCACATTAAGTACACCATTCCAGTTTCCCTACCCTTCTTACAAAATTAATAACACTATTCGCATTTATTGATACCACTCTAAAATTACTTTTCCTTCTTTTTAAGTTTAAGGGAAATATTTAAAATTTTAGTTTTCTTATTTTTTTTTCTTTCCCAAAATGAATATTTTTCTGAGTTTATGTACAACTATTCCTTGATCTCCAGAATCAGACTTTCACCATTTTCATTAACTGAAACATCTAAAACTGCTCCTAACCTTTCTTTTTAATCTTTGATGATGAACTGAATACAAATGATGCACCCACTGCACACATACACCCACATATGCTGAGGCACTTAAATGTAACCTTTCTAAACCCCATAGACCTCCTAGATGAAAGTACACACAGCAAATCCCTCAGCAGCTTCGAATGCACTCTTTCAAAACAACAACCACTTCAACACATACAGCCACATCTCATGGAGCCTCTACTTCTAAGCCCATAAGGAAAGCCACCACACAATCCAACATTCCGGTCATTGGATTCTCCATTGTGAGACACACTGATGGCCCTCTCATGAGGCTGATTAAGGAGAATGTCATGATCAGTTGCTTATCAGGGGCCAGGATCTGCCACATCATGCATGCACTCAGGCCACTGGACCACAAGTGTCGGTATGACTTAGTCGCAGTAAATGTGGGTGTAAATGACCTGAGACATATCTCCCTAGATGATTTGAAGACAGACATCATGTAGCTCTCGGAATATGTGCTCCAGGGTGGTATGCGCTTAGCATTGGAGTATTTTTACTTTTCCAAGGATGATGCCACAATACAAACAAAAGATGACTGACTTTAATAATTGTCTTAGTTTCTGGTGCCATTCTAAGGGGTACAATATTTGTCAGCATGCAAGGAGATGGTCAACAGACCACAATGTTTTGCCAGGGATGGTCTGCACTCCTTCCCTCTAATCGTTTGAATATTAGCTAAACCATTGCCCTCCCCATAGTGCCTTTTTTTTAGGCAATACTAAACTGAAAGTACTTCTGACATAGCAAATCAAAACCAAGAAAAATCTAAAGGTGTTACATCTCAATACTAGGAGTCTAAACAAGAAACTCCACATCTTACAAGTTCTCTTCACCCTACATAATGCTGACATCTGTACAGTCACTGAAACATGGTTTTAACAGCACACACACACACCGGCTGTGCAAAGTTATAATGCCTTCCACACATTCAGACCAGCTACTACACAGACAGGGACTAAAGGTGGAGGGTGTCTCGATTTACATCAAAAATAAATATACCTAAAGACTGGTCTAACAGGATGATGCACTTGAGCTTATCCATGTTCAAATCACCATTGGCAAAATCCCATATCACTTCCTTACAAGGTATAGGTCCCCTTCTAGGACCCAGGAAACTCATAACATGTATGTAAACTTACTGACAACACTCACTATCCAACCCAATACCATATACTTGGGTGACTTTAGTTACATCACTATTTACTGGGAATCATATATGACACCAAACATGCAGGCACAGAGATTTCTGAATTTTGTAAATATAAACTTCCTGGACCAGTTTGTTAATATGCCAACCAGGGGCACAAACATACAAGATCTGGTCTTCAATAATGTGGAATAGTGCTGCACACACCCTTGAGTAAAGTCAGACCACAAAACGGTCTCCTTTAAAAGTAAAAATAAAACCCAGAGCCCCAGATAACCTTGTAATGTTCAGGAACTACTCTAGAGCTAACTTTTTACTATTAAGTGATAAACTGACAAAATTTAAAGCTCCAATAAATCCTGAGAATACTGCTTCCTATGTGGAACTGTTCAGACAAACCCTTTACAAGCATGTTAATAGCTGCATAGAGGCAGCTGTACTCACCAGGAATAAGTACAGAGCTAACTCAAAAAAACAGACAACCTTGTGGAATCACAATATCAATAGGCTGTATAAAAGAATAAAGAAAATCATGGCAAAAACTAGGAGGTGTAGCACTCAGCAGGATAATAGCACTCTCATCAAACTAAACAAATAAAAAACAATTCATAGGACAAATAAAGTCTACCACAGCCAAATATGAAGTAAATTTGGCCTCCCAGACCAAGGACATCCACAAGGCCTTCATTACCTTTGTCTTCAACCTCAAAGGCAATACACAGTTATGTGCAGAGTTAATTTTTAAGGAGCTACCTACACTGAGCCAGAAGATATAGCAAACCTACTGGCAAACAAATTCACCTCTAACTTTACCTCTCTCTCTCCCACTCAATCTCCTCTGAGGAAATACCATTAAATATAACTTCCCTTATTATCAGTAGGGATCAGGTCTTCAATGCCCTCTCGAAGGCCAAGAATACTCCATCAATGGGCAAAGTCAATATCCCAGGATGCCTTCTAAATCGCATGAAATATGACCTATCAGGCTTTCTAGAATTGCTATTTAACTGTAACCTCCAAACAATTTTTCTGCCTCATGAATACAGAACAGCAACACTCATCGCTCTGCACAAAGGTGGGCAATCTACAGACCCTGGAAACTACAGACCCATAAGTCTCACAAGTCTAACATGTAAAGCCATGGTAAGAATTACCATGAAAATGAACAATATTGACATAGGAAGCCTCAAAACACTGGACCCAACTCAATTTCGTTTTGTGAAGTCATGCATAATCAACTTGGTGGACTTATTTGAGAAGGTCAACAAAACAACGCATGAGTACAAAATGGTTCACAATGCCCACCTTGACCTGACCAAGGAATGTGACATCATACCCCCTTGAACATTGTTGATAAACTCAAAAGTTTAGGTACAAACCCTTATGGCACTCAGTGGATAGCCAACTGGCTCACAGACAGGACCCAGGAAGTTAGAATTGGGGAGACCATCTTTACAAAGATAATGGACACCAGGAGAGTCTCTCAGGGATCAGTCCTGGGGCAGCTCCTTTTTGGCATTTATTTCTCTGACATCAAGGCCAATGTCAATGGCCTTTGGATGATCAAACTGGCAGATGACTGCAAATTAGAAGCATTCAAAGAATCCTCCACCAACACTAATGGTCTCCAGGAAGTTCAGACAGAGATACATAGCGAGTGTCCAAGCCATGGACTAAAACTAAATGCCAAGAAAAACATAACTGTATCCTTTAACAAGTCATTCACCCCTGGTAACTATCATATTGACAACACACTCCTAAGAGCTGATCCCGTAGTCAGGGACTTGGGGACAAACATAGACAGTAATCTTGCCTCTGATGATCACATGTACAGTAGTGAAGAAGTCATTCTATGTTGAGCAACTTATAAACAGAGGTATGGCATCTATGTCCAAGGACGTCATTGTTCCCCTATATTCAGCATTCATCAGACCTGTCATCTCGGACAATGCCCCCTTTGGTATACACCTAACTGGGAACATCCAACAAATGGAACATCCACAGTGGTTCCTCACTCAAAGAATACAGAGCTTAAGTGACATGTCCTATGCAGATCACCTCAAAACCTATCCCTGTACTCTATCTCCTACAAGCTGTTGAGGGGAAATCTATGCCTGGCATACAAGACATTATCAGACTCCACCCTGACGGTCCTGCTGTATATCCACAAAACAAACAGAACCAGAATTACTCATTCTAAAGACTTAAACCTTGCCTGTGATATAAAAAGACCTATTTGAGAGACAGGTATGTATCCCAGAGACTACCCCTTCTCTAAAATAGGCTCCCTATCCATATGAAGCTGAGTTCCTCCTTAAACCAATTCAAGTGTAACATAGTCAGCTGGACGGGGAACAGGAAATTCATCTCTGGTTTGGCACTTACATCTCTAATGTACACAGACAGCCTGTAAATGGCTCATCTCCCAGGCCACTGCTTGTAAATGTTTCATCTCCCAAGCCCCTGCTTACACTTATTAAGGGTACCAGAATTTGTGACATTTGGGATACATGGCTAGGCTTAAAAAGACCCTAGTGGTCATTAGCCTAATCCACATCTATGAACATATAAATCTTCTTTTCCTCACCCTTCCCTAGCACCTACGAAATGTATTTTCCAAACATCCTTTACACTCACAAACATCCGACTTGTCACTTTCAATTTCTTCATCATTTTCAGCACTCTTAATACAGTTGCATTCATCACTCTGAAATATAACATTTTTTTGTCCATGTCATCTTTTACTACTTCATCCTCTTTTTCATAAACACATTTTTCTTCTTCTTCCTCATTACTTTCAGAGATTACACTTTCTTCATCATCCTACTCAACATCATATTGCTTATTTTTTTCACAATCAAACCAAAAATGTTCCTTATTTTTACATATTTTGCATTCCTTTTTATACTTATTCATCATATGACCTTTCTTTCCCACACTGACTACATCTTATATTTGTACACTCATTTATCAGATAATTACAATCCTCCCCAAAAAATAATTTTCATATGTTCCATACACCTAACTGTTCCTCTATTACCAGCTACATGTAAAACACTTGGCAAATGCTTTATTACATCTTTTTCATATTTTAAAATAACATCCACTTCCCACTCCCATTCCAAATATTCTTTGCATCTTTAACTTGCACAATATGAGAGAGTGAATACCACATAAATGAAAAACAAGTTTTAACATCTTTTAACTCAATTTGTTGAGTATAAAATTGAACAAATACTTTTTTTTAAATCAAGTCCATTTCCCGGAAAATATAAATTCATTCCACAGGTGACTGTCCTTTTTTTCACAATTAAAAATGTTTCCATTAAGTCTTCAGCATCAAGTCACAAAATGTCTCTTTTCCCCGAATGAATCAAAGGATCTAATGTTTAACTCTAAATTATCCCACACAAAATATCTATAATTTCTTCTTTCTTATCCAAACAAACCTTTTTTTTTTTTTGGATAAAGTTTACAGTACCTTTTGCTCTTCCAACTGCATCAGAATACAATTTTCAGACTACATCTCATCAGTAACCTTATGTTCATCCAACTCATAACTCATTTCCTTCCCACTCAACTTACTGTCCATTCCAAAAACCTTCTCCATCATATCTGACCACGAAATCTCAGACTCTTCTCCAGGATCACATTTGTTCAATAAACCAAACATTTTTTTTACTCATGCAACTGCCCCAGAAGCAATTTCAGTTACAACTTCTTCAAAATCTGTGGTTTAATGTCAGTTAGACCCTATTTGTACTATCCACTTACTTCTTAACAGTTTTCTGTCCAAATGACAAAACCATACTGCTATTACTAACAGATCAATTCTCTTCTCCATCCACTACTGCACAACTTCTCCTAGCTACTCCCTACCAGGAATAGAAGCAGGAAGCGCAAAAACGTTATTCTTTAGAATGAAAACAGAATGAGAAGTCCCCTGATGTCCTGGCCAAACTTTCTCTTCCCACTATGAATATCACTTTGGATCTCCCCTGAAAAGAGGACACTAGCCTAGTGGGACTAACTTGGTCAACAAATTTTTTGTCTTGTTTATCAGGGGGCTCCTCACAGTTTTTGCTGCAAATTGTACATAAAAAATTTAAATTAGGTCCACAAGTACAGCTGTGTAAGGAGGGAAATAAGCAATCAGAGTGAAGATTCAGGACCTTCTTGCCCATAGAAAGTGAAAAGAACCTAACAATCTTGAAGGAAAGGGAAGAGAGGCACTATGGGTAACCTTATCTCAAGAGGTTCTGGCTGGTGCAAGCTTGTAACAATGGCCGAGTCAGTTCTGAGGACGGAACTGAGACCCAACTGTCATGAATGAATGAAGATCAAATAATAACAAAGAAACAAAGTCAAAACAAACCCAACCCAACTTTATATCCAACAACTATATACAAGAGTAAGTGGATGGAAGGTGGGTGCAGGTACTTCAGCAGCGAGGAATGGAAACATCTATTGTTATGGATAAGTGTAACTTACACAACTGTACTATGCTATATGGATTGATTACCAATACCTATCTAACCTCAGAGGAGGGAGGATATGGATACTGGAGTCCCCGAAGTATGGTCCTAGCAAAGCTAGACTTGGACCTCAAAAAAAGAATCCAGTTTGTAATGCTTTGTAAAAGTATGGACAGAGGACCATGCAGCTACCTCTAGAATGTGTCAAGAATCTAGTCCTTTCTAGTATGTAATTGAAAAAGGTAAAGCTCTAATTGAATGTGCCCTGATACTTCCTAGAAAGGATTTGCCATGGTGGAAATAACAAAAAGCAATAGCTGAGAACAACCATGTGGAAACAGCCTGTTTAGAAACAGGGTGTCCCCATTTTTGTCCCTTGATAAGAAGTAGATGATCAGCTTTGCTAAAGGGCTTAGTTTTTTCAAGACAGTATTTGTCAATGCATGTCAAGAGTATGAAGAATTCTACCTGCTCTTTTAGGTTCTGGGTAGACAAATGGAAGACTAATGGCTTGACACAAAGTAAACTCTGAATCATTTTGGGCATACAAGAGGGGTTTGTTCTTGCAGATCTCAGTGCAATAAGTACAGTTTTCTAAGTTAATAAATTGAAATCGGCTTGATGGGCAGGTTTAAAAGGTGACATATTCAACTTCTCCAGCACAAAGCGGAGATCCTAAGGAGAACCAACCTGTTTATGAGAAGGTCACAGGTGTAAAATTCCTTTCAGAATCTGTTCTACCACAAACAGATAAGAAACAGGAGAATCCATGGGCAGATGTTATAAAATGGCTGCAAGATGACCCTTTATAAGGAAATAAAAGAAGCCAGAGGAAAAGTAACTCACACAAATATTTGAGAACCAGAGGTACGAAAACTCAGATGACCCCCTGGTTATTAGTTAGGCATCAACTAGAAAATCATTCCCACTTACCAAAACAGGATTTTTTTTTATCAGCTGACTTTCTTGCCTCCTTAGTACCTACTGCACATCCTCATGAAATAAGTGCCTAAAAGGTATTAGAACTGAATCATCCAGGCAGCTTACTTTGATTGAGGTTGGGGTGTATCAAACTCCACTTCTTATCTAATCTAATCTGTATGGAAACTTGCATTAAATGCCCTTAGGCAGTTCCACAAAAAAGGGGAACCAATATTGCATGAATCAAAAGGAGCTCAATGCAAGGATTTTGGGGTATCCTTTTGAATCTTCAGAATTACCCTGGAAATTGATGGAAAGAGTGGAAACACATAAAAGGAACATTCCCTTCCAACAGAATGAAAATAAATGTGTTTTCTAGTTTTCTTGCAATGAGCCCGGCAGCATTTTTTTAGTTGTCTGTTTTGAAAAAAGGCAAATAGATCTGTTTGAGGTGTTCTCCACAACTACATCAGTTCCTAAAAGACTCCCTCATTCAATTTCCATTTAGGGTCTGTCTTGGTCCTGCTGAGCTTGTCTACCACTATGTTTTGCTCTGACAGAATGTAAGATGCTAAGACTGTTAAGGAATGCAGAAGAGCCAACTCCCAAGCCATCAATGCCAGTCTACATAGTGGATACAACCTTGTACCTCCCTGCTTGTTTATGTACTGACTGTAATTACTTGAAGAGATCCTGGGGACCATAGGTGATGGACAGACTTCAAGGCATGTTGACATATTTTGGTCTGTCTGAAAGGAAAGACCTGAGTTCAGGTGAATATGTTGTCTCCGCCACTGCAGTTACATTTTTGTAAAGTGCAAAACTGGAATTTGATACAACAGAGAATGCAAATGCTATGTCCATGCTTTTTTTTAGAAACCATTGCATCTTTCTCATGTGTAACCTGGCATAGGGGAGCATTAGAATTATAAAAGCCATGAACCCAATAAGCCTGAGAAATTCTCTTGCAGAAGCATGAGACCGACTGGAGGCATTCGGGAAAAATTCCAGATAAAAATATACCTTCCATTGTGTCAAAAAGGCCTTTTAACATAAGTATCTATAAGGCAGTCCAGAAACACAGTCATGTGAGATGCATTCAAAGACAGTTTTACAATATTTATCTGGAAGCTCTGACGGGGTAACAGAGCCATAACCGAAGTTAATGACTCTTGACATATGGATGAAGACTCTTGCAAAGATAAGCAAGTTAAATAAATTCTCAGAGCACAAACCAAACTCAAATAAAGAAAAAAGCCCTTAGACCAATATTACTGGTGCTGAAATACTATAATTAAAATTATTAAAGTTCTAAGGTGTTTAGAATAATAGCAAAAAATAGAAAAAAGTAGAAAATAATGAATGAAACAAAACATATTAACATTCCAATATATCAAATAACACATTATTGAATACACTGGTATTTTAGAAAACTTTTAAATTAAATGATTTTTTTAAACCTTGTGCTGTATCTGCACAAAGGAATACTTGCCACTTTAGTTCAAGAAATTCAAGATAGTTATTGTACTGCCTGATGAATAACTTATGATCAACTCTGAACCACAAAAAAATAAAATTTACGAAACTGAGGACATGTTTAACTGTGTCTAATGAGGACATTTTGGTGTCCCTATTTTTAATAGCCCTAAGGGAGGTTTGACTGTAAGAGTGATGGATTGGTTTATTTGGCTAGTTGTGGATGCCAAAGTTTTTACATTGGCAAGACCATTAGAGAGTTGAGTTGTAAGATTAGGGGGCACACCTTAAAACTTTAAAAATATTTTGTGATACTAGGAAATTGTTTTTTTATTTGGTTAAGAAAATAATTGGCTAGTTCATTAATGATGTCATTTCTAATTATGTTTAAATTGATTTATATGCTCTTGTGATTTTATTCTGATGAAGTTCTTGAAGTAAAAGAATGAAAGTGGTTAATATTCTGTTGTGGTTTATTATTTAAGCAATAACCCACACCTGGGTGTGGGTAATGCTGGATTTACCCACGGTTGGTGTGGTTTGGTCATGAGGGCAAAGCCCGAGTGGCCAAACAAAGACAACCGTGGGTAAATCCAGCATTACCCACACCCAGAAGTGGGTTATTGCTATTATACAATGACATTATTTAAGAGAAAAAAAATTACTTTTCTTAAATAATGGCATTTTATAATGCCTCCGTGCTGCCCTTCCGCAGCTGTCTTGTATTCTGCGGCAGTTCTGATGTACTGCGAATGCGTATGCTTATGCAGTACATCAGAGCTGTGGGTGGAAGTAATGCAGAAAGCAAGATCTCCATTGCTTTTTACAAAGCTTTAAAAAAATCAATGGAGAAAGGAAGATCTCCGTTACTTTTTTTAAAGCTGTCTCGCTATGTTAAACAGTTTCTAAAAAGCAACGGAGATCTTGCGTTCTCTGTTGCTGTAAAAAAAAAAAGACTTATACTAATGGAAAAAGTCCGGGCAACCGGACCTTTTTCCATTAGTATAACTCTTTGATTTACAACGTGCACGCTGACCAATCAGCATGCACGTTTTGCAATATTAATGGGGGGGTCGTTGTATAATTTTACTTATAGAATTTCAGCAGCAGTATTATTGGTCTATGTTTTTTTTTCTTTATTAAAGATAAGCAAGTTGTCTAAATAAGGAAACATCTGACTGTCTTCTAGTTTGCAATCAGGGTTGCCAGATTTCCAGCAACCCAGGTAGGGACAAAAAGAAAGAAGGTCTCTGAAAAAAAAAAAAAAAAATGATGATCTCATTGCTTGATGTGCACCCTTTACAATGGACATTGCTAATATAAGGCAGTTTTCCTTTTGGTAAGCAAGAACAATAAGTAAAACAGATATACAATAATACAGATAAACAATATACCAGTGAAGAATATCTGAAGATATCAAAATGTCAAGTGTCTTATGCACACTTGCGATCAAGGACTTGATAACAAATACATTGATAATCGTTTACTTTCACGTTTGATGGCAGGACAAGCCATTGCATAATTATGAAATCTCTAATAAATTAACTGCCTGAATGGGAGTCCTACAGTTTGTCACCTGATAGTTAGTCAATGCTCAGAATGTCAAATCTAAAGGTTGCTGACATCCTGTCATAGCGGCAAGATTCAAAGAAGAGTGAGAAAGTGAATGTAGCATTTGCTTCACTTTCTTTTTATCCAAGGTTGTGCAGTCTCAGAGTGTAGGGGGCAGGGCTAGCAAAATGTTAATTGTGATTTGTAGCTTTGGGAACGTTGCTATTTTTACTAGTAACTTCCCAAAATTTTAGATATTTTGGATTTGAATAATCACATGTTGATTAAATATCAAGTGATTATTCATAGTGGACCTGCATGAATAACCTTAAAAGTTAGTAGAATGTGAAGTTTTGGTAACATGAAATATTTTCTTGGTTTCTTTTTTAAACAAACAAAACAAATACTTAGTAGAACAAAGTCATCTACACTGTTCTACTGCCAACTGAAGACCAAAAAAAAAAAAAAATGAACTATGTTCCGCATTAAACTGAGCTCACTCTGCCTGCAATGAGATGTGATGCCTTTACAATACAATGTCTAAAAACGACAGAAAAGTTAACTGTACTTTCTCTAAGTGCATGAATGTGTTTGTGCTTATGTTTTATATAAATACCCAGTCATTAGGAGGAAAAGCAGACACTGCATAAGTGCACGAAGCAACATTACGCATAAAAAGTGTGCGATTCTGACTCTTAAGAAATATAACAACTATATAAGTACAGGGAACTATTAAAACAACAACATAAGTACAGGAACTAAAACCCTTGACTGTAAGCCAAATCCCACTTCTATACAGTGCCCACATGGTCAGAAGCAGGTGTGCCAGAATTCACCAAGAGTTCAGATGGAATCCAAGGCTGGCTGCTGGTGTTCCTGAACCCAGCAGCTTAACTAGAACTTGGCAGTTCATGAAGTGTAACTGAATGAAGTCGATCCATAAGCATGTCGGCAGCAAACTTGCTTTTATTCTGTGCCTGGCAACAAGTGGGCGCTTCTGCCGCATTCCTTGAGAGGTGCCTGATAGGGATGTGGTGGTGGGCACTGAGCTCTCGTGTTTAATGCATTACAGTTCCGCATTAACCACGCGAAGCTCGGTGTTTGGCTTTTGATTGGCCGTATATACGGCATATGGGCCAATCAAAAAAATCGCTACTCTCGTGTTTAAATTTTGTTTTATGATTGTGTTTAGCTCGGGTCAATCAAAAACAAACAAAGTGGAGGCTGGCGATCAGGCTACTGATCTCTGGCAACCCTGTTTGC
Organism: Protopterus annectens; assembly: GCF_019279795.1. Classification (NCBI taxonomy): domain Eukaryota; kingdom Metazoa; phylum Chordata; order Ceratodontiformes; family Protopteridae; genus Protopterus; species Protopterus annectens. The sequence continues at coordinate 1,386,789,371 of NC_056739.1, forward strand.
AATAAGCTATGATCAGAGCTAGGCATTTTGTGAACTCCCTTGGAGGTGTAGATAAACCAAAAGGTAATGCAGAGAAATGATAATGCCACCCAGAAGCAACAGAACCTTAGACATTTCCTGAAGCTTATGGCTAAGGGAATGTGGTAATAAGCATATGGTAAATCAAGTGTTACCAAATAACTCAGTGAAGGAATGCTGGAGAGCAGATTCTTTATGGTCACCATTTTGAATTTTGGTACACAGATTTAGAACTTTCATTGGTACCAAAACATTCTGGAATAGGAGCCCTTATCAAGGCTGCAGAGAGCACCCTGGCCATGCAAGGCTACAATGCCTTCCACATATTCAGACCTCAAAACAAACATGAAAGAACTGAAGGCAGAGATATATCCATCTTCAATAAAGACAAATACACGTTCAGACTGGTTAAACAGTACGATACTTGAGCTACTTCAAGTCCAACTAAATGTAGGTAAAATCCCCTTCAACATCATTGTTAGCTATAGGTCCACCACCATGAACCAAGAGAAACACACTGCCTACCTGGACTTACTACAGTCACTCACTGTACAGCCAAACACCTTGGTCATGGGTGATTTCAACTATCCTTCCATCAAATGGGAGACATATACGAGTAAAAACATGCTCTCCCTAAGGTTCCGGGACTTTGTCAATACAAATGCTCTGAAACAGATGGTCTGTCACCCCACAAGGGGCTCAAATGTCCTAGAATTAGTACTCACCAACATGGGGTGAGGGGTCAATGTACTACCCCCTGTGTGTTGCCCTCCCTGGTAAAGTCTGATCATAAATCAGTGTTATTAGAAGTACTGATTGTAGCCCCACCCCTAGGAGTTAAAAAAATGAAAAATGTCTCCAAAACAAACTACAGCCTACTAACCGATGGTGTAAATAATTTCAAATCCCCTGCTAACACAACCAACAAAGACTCTTATGCAGAGGTGTACACAAATTCCTGTATAAACACTTATACAGCAGTATAAACTTAGCAGTACCTGAATGGATCAAAACCAGGTCCTCACAAAAAACAAGCCACCTTTGCGGATCTCAATTGTAAATAGGTTATATAACAACAGGAACAAACTGATGTCTAAGAACAAGAAGGAACTGACTCAGCAGAAGAAGAACACCCTCCACAGCTTGAACAAGCAAATCAGATATCATGCAAAGTCCTCTAAAGCTAATTACAAAGCAAAATTAGCATCTCTATCAAAGGATAGTCATAAGGCATTCTTTAGCTACATCCAAAATCTAAAAGGAAAGGCTCAGCTTTGTGCTGAACTAATTGTGGACAGTACCACTCATACTGAACCTGAGGAAACTGCCAACCTGCTAGCTGACAGATTTGGCACAAACATCAACCCCGTTCCCAACAGTCATACCGCAAAGCATACCAACCACCAGTCCTCTACCTAGTATCTCCAAAGAGCAGGTCATAACCGTGCTCTCCAAGACCAAAAACATGGCCTCTGTGGGACCAGATAACATCCCATGCTGTTTATTAAACAGTCTAAAACAGGACCTATCTGAACCACTTGGCACTCTATTTAACCACAGCCTAAGCACTGGCATTGTTCCAGCAAAGTGGAAAATAGCAACAGTAATCTCCTTTCTCATAGGGGACCCATCAGTTGCCCTGGGAACTACAGACCCATAAGCCTAACCAGCCTTATCTACAAGGCCATGGAAAAAATCATCATGTACCTTATTAACAAAGACTTAGGTGACCTTAAAACTCTTGATCTGACCTAATTTGGCTTTGTTAAGGGTAACTCATGCTTATTAAACCTGGTGGACGTCTTCAAGAATGTCAACAAAGCCTTGGATGAAGGCAAAACAGTACATACCACCCATCTCAACTTAGCCAAGGCCTTCAACACAATCCCCCACTCAAGTATCACTGAGAAACTCACCAAGCTGGAGATTAACCTTTATGCCCCTAGATGGACATCCAAGTGACTCACTGACAGAATGCATACAGTCAAAGTTGGGTATTCCACCTCTACCGTTAGACCAGTTACCGGTGGTGTACCACAAGGATCTGTGCTGGGCCCTCTACTATTTGGAATCTACTTCTTAGCAGTCCAGGCAAAAGATGATGGCATGTGGCTTACCAAGTCTGCTGCAATTGCAAACTTGATGCAATCACTGAGTCCCCTAATGGCATCGACATATTACAAAAGAGACTAAGGCAGACAAATGACTAGTCCCAAAGCCATGGACTTAAACTAAATGCAAAAAAGTACTTTATTATCCCCTTTGGAAAAGGGTAAGTCCCTGCAAATTACAATGTAGACAGTACCCTCCTAAGCTGTAACCCAGTGGTGCAGGGTTTGGGAACACAGGTTTAGAGCAACCTAAATTTCAATCGCCATGCATCCACAGTGGTAAGGAAAGCCTTCTACATGGCACATCTCATACGTAAGGACATCGCATCCAGGACTAGGGATGTTATAACACCTCTGTATTCGACCCTCATCAGACCACTAACAGAGAACAACATTAGCGTCTGTGTGTGCCTCACCAGACACCTGCAGCAGCTAGAGAGACTGAAGGGGTTTTCTCAACAAGAAAATTCAAGGTCTTCAAAGCATGAAAATACATGCTACAAATACATAATACAAGGACAGACTGAAAGCCCTGTCACTGTACTCTCTATCATACAGACTGCTGAGAGGCAAGTCTCTGACCCAGCCCAAATGGAAATGATGCACGTCCACAAGTCAAACGGGGCAAGATTCACTTGCTCCAGGGATCTTAACCTAGCCTGTGAAATTAATAGGACATGCTGGAAAGACAGATAAGTCTCCCAGAGATTGCCGCTATTCTGGAATAAACTCCTAATTCACATGAAGCAGAGCTCCTCAATGGCCTTATTTAAGCACAACATGAACAATTAGATGGGAAATCATAAATCATAGACTAGCACTGCAAATACAGATCATCTGTCATGGTCAGTCAGGGAACATGGGTATAACATGGTTAAGTTTGTAAAGGTTCCAGGGCCATTAGCCCAGTAACCTGCTATGAACCTATGAACTAATGGACCCTGATTCTATGACTCCTTGAGTGTGTAAAGACTGAAGAACCTGAGGATAACATTCTGTCTGTGTTTGGAGTGTGGTGTGGAATTCCTCTAAAGGAGGTTTTTGTATCTAGTGCCATCTGTACTACTTTTAGCACCCAAGAATCTGAAACAATATTTTGCCAAAGGGGGATACTGAGGACCAGTTTGTGGACAGACTTGTAGAGGTATTGGCTGGAGAAGAGAGAAGGGAGAAAACAATGCTGGCATAGTTATTCTGTACTGTTGGATTAACCCATTTTCTGAAAGGACCCATTTCTGGTTATTACTTCCCTCCTGCCATCTCTTTTTATTATCTTGTTTGCAGAAAAAAGGCTGTTTTTGTTTATTTACCTTTTAAAGGCCTATAAGAAACTCTCTGAATCAATTTCCCCCTTTTCATCATATTGCTTGAGAACCTGGCCTGCAAAAGAGCCGAACAATACTTCTTCATCTAAAGCAAAACCTAAGATTTCAAACTTTACTTAATAAACAAACTTCTGTGTATGTACCCAAACATATCTCCTGTTCTAATTGTCTTTTGCTTGGTTATCCAGAGTAAGATCTGCCAAAGTGTCTCCCAGACCTAGAGAAGCTGGTTCTCCTATGCCTGTATTGATAGTGGAACAGCTATTCAACCAACCAAGACTCCTATGCAAAGGTGTACACAAATTCCTGTATAAACACGTATACAGCAGTATAAACTCAGCAGTACCTAAATGGATCCAAACCAGGTCCTCACAAAAAACAAGAGGATATGGCTGGCCTCTGGGTCATGACGATTGAAAGAAGGCAGCTGGAGAGGTAAGTGAGTGGTCTGAAGAACAACCGATGGTCACTGCAGGTTCACTCACTGTTACCTGAGGCATACAATGAGTAAGTAATAACAGCAAGGACTCTTTGGTAAGTGTTTTTTTTTTCTTTCTAGGTACAATGGGAGAAGCAGCATCAGGACCAGAGTAAGTGTCCACACTGTAGTTGAGAAAGAGAACCAAAAGCAGTAAGCTTTCGTCAGTGAACGTTCACAACAGCACAACTACATTCACAACACTTTTTCCCGTCCCTTCACAAAAAAAAAAAAAAAGCACAAGCATAACATAAATTCCCTGTCAGTACACCAATGTAAAACATCCACACACACTGACAGAAAGCAATATGGTATTTAGATTGTCACAAAGTGAGCATGAGTATTACATGACACAAACTTTTCTGCCCATTACTAACAATAACATTTTCTATCCAAAAACTCAAAGTTTAGAGAAGGTGGACATAATTTCTAACAAAAATCATTCCATATAGATTAACAGACATCAACAGCTAAAAATGGTGGTCCCCGACAGGAAACTTCCAATACTGTGAAAAACATAGTTTCTTAATGGGGAATATCACTTTTAGTCAAAAAATAAAATATATATTTTTCTTAAATTGGCAATGATTTCTGTGTGGAGTTTTCCCGATGAGAAACTATCTGCCAGAAACAAAGCCTAGCCAACTGCTGCTCCCACGATGCCTGAGAGATGCCTCTTCTCAAGATGGCAAGAATGTATGGAAGAAATCTTCACACTGACTACTGACATCTGTCCCTCAGATTAATCAATCAGAAGTCAGAGTTAAGATGTGTGGGCAAGAACCAGAACTTTTTAAAGCAGGATGGTGTTTGTTTCTTAGGCAGTAAACAACCTAGATAGCCTAAAGTCTACTTCAACAGTGGGAATGATGTCCATCCTATGTAATCATTATAAGTAAGCATAACAAAATAGTATGTAAATTGAGAAATGTTAAAACTGTTTTATGGTAAATGGGGGCAGACAGCCAAGTAAAGGGATATATGCCTAGGGACCCATTTGACTGTGATCCATTTCTGGCCAGAAGAGAAGCATTCCTTTTCAAACAACGTTTGAGATGTCGATAATGGCCTAATAAGAAATACTTGCAGCACTACCATCATAGCAAGAGCATAGGCTTCTTCATGATTTTGCAGAGTAAATAAAATCTAAAATTATTAGTACCGAAATGAAGCACCTACACACTGTTAGATAATAACTAAAAGTATCAATAAGAGAATCAGTTGAATGTCTAAGCACAAACTACACACAGTTTAGAACACAACAAACACCATCAGTGTGAACAACCAATATTTTATTGCATTTTGAGAATGCTATAACGTCAGTAATTACAACTGACTACACAAACATTGTTTATTGTCTGTATCAACAGACATGGAATGATGGAATAACAGTTGATGTAAGGAATGAGTTTCTTTTATGCCCCAACAGTAATATATCCTAACTGGCAGCACAAACATATGAAGCACCATGCTAAGAATCCGGACGGTACCATTTTCTTCAAGGGATATTCACAGAACAGGTCCTATTATCTATATGGCCCCACACCTTTGTGAAGAAAGTACCACTTTGACTCATGAGTTAATAATGCCACTTTACTAAACAAATTACTACAATTCAAGAAAACATACATCTTATACCATATAAAATGGCTCTTTATCCTATCTGAAGCCCAGGGCAAATTTACACATAATTAAATGCAGATTGATGAAAAAAAGGAATTAATTCCATGTAGCAGAATGTGTTCTCTTCAGTACTATAGTATTTAAGGTGACCAGAGTCAAAATGTCTTCTTTTAACCATATATTTTTCACAGGCCAGACTTTTTACCTGCCACTAGTTAGAATGCAACATCTGTAAACTAATTTCCTTTTTAATACCAAAGGCTGTGACTCTCATTCCTGACAGCAAGTTATCTGATACATGGTACTATGTTCATAACGTACGCTTTTCTTTGAGAAAAAAAGCATGTAACAAATTAATCTTTACATCTTGGCACCTTGTAAAGTTCTTTACAAAAATTCAGTAAACTGACACTCCCCAATATTAATCACTACTTCACCGATGAAGTTTTGAAGGTCTAGCCCTGGACATTTTCATGCAAAATATTTACTGCAGCAGGAAGAATTATTTTTTTCTGCCCTTTTCTTCTTATTTTGAACCTTTTTAAGACAGCCAAAAAAGGCAGTGGTAGGATGAAGTGGGAAGTATCAAAAACAACTTAACACAAAAACTGTACAAAATGCTTCGGTCAATGATAACAAGAAAAAAAATCAACTATGTTACAATTTTTAAAGCAAGGTCTGGGATTTCCTCCCAAATGTCAGCAAATGTCATCTGTTATTTTCAAAGCAAAGATTACTAAATAAAATACATGTGCAGCAAAGTTCTGCATTTCTATTACATACAGTAGTTTTCTTTTCAAAGCTAATTAAGTAGAGTTAATACAAAGCGGTTGCACAAAAGCAAGGGTGTTGTGACATGTATGCATTTATTCTCTTTAAGGAATAAAATCTAAAAATAAAGTTCCTCCCTCACACCCACCCCCACCCCACCCAAAAAGAGACTTGCAATTACACAGTGGAATAATTTTTATATATATATATATATATATATATATATATATATATATATATATCTATCTATATATATATATATATATATATATATATGTACAACATAACAAACCCCACCTTAATGAAGCAACCGTATATCCAAAGGGATATGGTATTAACATTTAAAAACATAGTGAAGTTTGCCTGATGTAAAAGCCTGAGATTTAAAGTTGGTTCTGCTGCGAGGCTCTGACAACCTGCAAGACAGGCAAGCTCTAACGTTACTTTATTTGTTGCTACAGCCTTTATAGACTAAGCATGCAAAGACACACAACTAAGTGCAACTGAGTGAAATGTATTTTTATTTAATCATTCCCTAAAGGTCGGAACTGAGGTATGCGTACTAACAGTTTTTTTCATGCTGTTATCATTACTCATGTCTAGCTACACATGCTGAGAATATACTAATCTACCAGCTTTTTATTTCCCCATTTTGACTACTGACCTAACCTGCAAACCACTCAGTTTATAAGCACTGGGGTCACCTCCCATGATCCCAAGTGGCTACCCTCTTACCTGCACACTGTGAAGCTGCCCGACTATAGTTTAAAGCATTTTTCAAAGTCCACAGACTGCCCTTTTTAACAGAAATTGCCGCTCAGCTTAAAAACGTAATCACCAAGATGAAGTTTTCTGTGCGAAGTTTATGCCTGGACAGGAGTGTCACATCCTTAATAAAAATGGTAAATAAAACCTAGATAACACAACTGTGCAGAATACGTCATGCATGATGAAGTATTCCCAATACAGCCTTTCAAAATGAAGTATATAACCTTTTAAAACAAACTATCCATAAAATGATAAGATAAAAAATATTACTGCAAATGGTTCAGTTCAGTCATGGAAGATTTTATACTGCTCTCTGTATTCTACAAGCTGTCACCATTCAAGGTACCTTTAATATTACCAATGACCTACACATCCTTTCCAAAAAGATGGAATGTTCCCTTTTTCCATTCCATTCATATTGTTCTACAGCTTTTTCACACCATTTTCTCAAAATTCCCTTTACAGTACATAGTTTGGTCACTGTAAAGATATATAAATATGTAAAACACCTTTGGTTCAGCCATTTATTTGGCCTGTTACACATCCTGGTAATGGGACTTTACATTTGAGGGCAGCGATACCCCCTGATCAAGCCACTTCCTTCACTAATTTCTACTGCTTGCTTGGATAAACAAGAGCAGGGCATTTGGCTTCAGAAGATAAAGCGTCAAACAGAGAACAGAATTTATATTTTGTATTATCTTTGGTAATTTTAGGAAAAAAAATCTGGCACAAATGAAAAATATAAATATAAAGCTTGGAAAACAACTTTAAAGCTACAGTCCTGTAAGAAAAAAAGACAATGACAAAGCAGCTGGTTGCAGTTTTAAAACTTCAAAGTGTTCTTGGTTGTACAGTACATAAGTGCACTGTCTAATGGTAACAGCTTCCAGGATACAGTTTCTACTTCAAGGAGTACTGCAAAACTACAAGGCAAGTGGCAGTGATAACACCCTCATATCTCTACATTTTGTGTTTCATAACGGAAGGTGTAGCACAATATTTTGAGAAATCTTTACCTGCACTACAGTAAGCTGTGCTAAAAATAATCAACACTTAATTGCAGGCTCACTCTTTATCTGCCTTCCCTTACATCAAAGCAGAATCTGCTGTTTTAATTTACAGAAAATACCACTGCAAAAGCAGTATAAGGAAATAATGGAATGCCTTTCATCATGAACATTGAAATATATGTGACTGAAATGCATTTACTATACTGTAAACACAAGAAACAGAAACGTATTCTGATTCCTGGATAACACATTGCTTGTCACATTCACCCTTCAAAAGCCTGTATACTGAACAACTTTGTGTACATCTGAATCAAAACAGAAACACTGAATCTATAACGTGGCAAAGGCAATCAGTGCTGTAGTGGACTCTGTACTACAGCTTGGTGGCATTACTAATATTCCTCAGTACAGCAAATTCACAATGCTGTTTTGTGGGGTTCAAAGGTGGGCTGCTTTATTCGGTGTTTCAAAGTTTATCTGTCATTCATTCATACTCCTGCTTGCAATTCTTCATCTTCCTTTTAACTGTGATGAAGGACCTTCATCACGAGTAGTGCAGTGTCTGAACTTCACAATCTGGGGTTAAGTTAACAGCAATGAACAAAATAACTCGAGGGATGCTGTTTAAATACACTGTGGCTTGAGGTTCCCTTCAGAGCACAATGAAATGGATGACAGAAAAGTACAAACTTGTATTCAACAGACATTCAGCTTCATATAATAAAAACAGTTATTAACATTCATCACAAAAAACATAAACATGATGCCTCTAAGAGACAAGTGGGCCTGGGTTGAGGCCTGAGGTCAGAACCTAAAATTATGTAGTCAAACTGGATTCAAACATATTTAAAAAAATGGGATGCTTATTCAGTCTTTTCCCACAAAGGACAATCCCAACCCAAATGGAAGCAAAAACTTGGAACGAAGGCAGTGACGATCAGCATGCAGTGCTGTGCAAATACGTAGTCCATTAGAATCCGTAGGATCTAGGCAAAGCTTTGACCTGCAGATTAAAAGTACATGCTCAGTCTGACGTGTCTTCAATGTCTAAGCTGGCAGGACTGCATTCCAGAGTCTGAAGCTGAATGTGTAAAAGTGAGTTCATTCAGTAACTTTACAACACTGATGTTGACTGTAAGAGAGGAAATTCCCAAGTACCAAACACGTCCATCCAATGCACAGAATACAAATTCTGTTTTTTTTTTTCAACAAAAAGTAGAAAAATCAAAAATACTCCCCAAAGGGATACTTAATGGCACTGAGTCAATTAAAATATTTTACAGTCGTCAAAAAAGACTGAGAATTCTCCAGAATGTACAATTGCAGAGGGACAGAGTGAGAAAAATAGACAAGAGACTTCACAGCTGAATTTGACTTTTCCAATCTTCACTGTCAAGAAAACAGTAGTGAGCATGGTCAGTCCATGTCCTCATTTGAAGGATCATCTTCATAATCTCTGTCATGGTCAAAATCTGGACTGTGATTTGCAGTTGTGACCAAGGACAAGGGCCCTTCATTATCATCTGGATCTAATGGTTCCTCTTTGACATGTATTGGGTGCCTGTGAAAAGACAAAACTCATAAATAAATAAATGTTTACCTTTTTCCTTTCTTGTCAATCAGCTGTATCATCATTATGTTGTATTCTCACAGTACAACGAATGCAGAACTGAAACAAAACCTATACAAAGCATGGTATGTTTGTGGCTATATTTAGTTAGCTAGAGCTTCTTTATTTACATGATGCCCATGTAAGCACGCCACCTTACAGAGTAAATTAAATGTGACAGCATGACTGTTCAAGCATTAAGCAAAAATGCAAAGATCAGAATCTTAAAACATCAGGCAAATGCTTTCCTTTAATGAAAAAAAGTCGCTTCAAAATGCAGTTAATTTACTTTGCTGCTCTCGCACTGCAATACATGCCTGTGGTCCACAACAAAAATGGAAAATGTGCTTTCTTAACATGCTTTCATTTTTTTCCTCCTGTTGGGAATATTATGAATATCCTGAACCAAATCACTCTATGTCAAGCCAAGGCATTTCTTTGACTTCAGTACTGAAGCAGAAGTTAACTAATTTGGTGCATGAAGCAGGGGGCAATGTGTAATCATCTTTACGTTACCTGTGAGGCGGTGCATTCTGAAGCATTTGTGAGTTTGGTAAATTCAGGCACATTGTTAGGTAAGAAATGAGCATGACGGTAATGCTACCACATCCTTAAAATAAACTCTCTGAAGCACAATGAGCAGGAGTAACTACTTCACACAGAGTCTTCTCACCACATGCAGTCTAATAAATAGCAGTAACAGTGGTTGATAATTGTACTTATTTAGCAAACCAGAGAAGTACTTTTGACTATAATTAGCAAAATTTCAGCCACAAACTGGGTAAAATTAAGGAAAAGCATGGTCACAATTCAGAGGAACAGTGCAGATAGTTAAGTTGTACAAGAATACACATTATAGGTTATACCACAATCAACTCAATTAGCATAAAGCCAGTCAAGCTTACATTAAATGTATCTCACCTACCAGACTGTGACAGCCTCCCCTTACCACATAACCCAACAGATAACAGTGATTGTGGCAACAACACACTTCATCATACATCTGAAATTTCAAAGGCAAACAGGCACCAATAAGGAAGAGTCTCAGATTACAAAATAGGTGAGTTATCACTAAGGGCACAGACAACAAAAGCATTTTCCCATACATATATATATATATATATATATATATATATATATATATATATATATACACACACACACACACACACATATATGGATTCCTATTACAAGAACGGAAGTTCACAACTTCGAACTTGTAATAGGAAGCCTCACTTACACGAAAGTTCACTTTAATGAAAGTGAACTTCCGCAAAAGTGCACTTCACCAAATGTACCGCAGCACAATGGAGGACATCAAAAAACAAGCTATGTCCTCCACTATGGTGCAATACTCACGGACCTTAGGGTTAGGACACGGGTTAGGGTAAGGGGATAGTTAGTAAAACTATCCCCTTACCCTAACCCATGCCCTAACCCTAAGGTTCGTGACTATCGCACCATAGTGGAAGACATTGCTATGTTCTTCACTGCGCTACAGTCTATGGGCTATCCCCTTACCATGACCCGTGCCCTAACTCTAAGGTCCGTGAGTACTGCACGGTAGTACAGTACAACGCCCGTTCGTTGTACTGAACTTCACATATGTGCACTTGCGATTAAGTGCACTTTCACTGCAGTGTGCATTCCATACACTATTTCGAAGTAGTGAACCTTCGATCTAGTGGATGGAATCCATACATACACACACACACACACACACACACACACACACACGTATATATATATATATATATATATTTTACTGGCAGTTAAGATGCATGATAATGCCGCTTTTTTATGTATTTGTAAAAATAAATGTACCATGAACTGTGTGCCTTTTATTTTATTTTGTGTTTATACATGCAGTCTGATGTAGTTCCTTGACATCCACCAGTCTGCAATTATCAAGCAATCACTCAAGAGGCCTGCCTGCTCAAGTCTATAAATGGAGAGAGCTTAACAGTAGCAATAAAGTTAGTGAGGAAAATGTGGAAAGTGATAACAATACGCTATAAAAAAAACTTATGTGAAGAGGAAGAGGCTTAATTCACACTTCACAGTATGTCTAATGAAGGGGAATACAATGGTGAAGAGTGACAGCCCCAGCCTATATTGTCTTGCTAAACCCATAGCAAGGAGACTCAGCAATATGCTACAAGTTATGTCACAATAAAAAGACAACTTCAAGCACAAATATGAAGGAATACAGCTGACTGCAGTGTTTAACAGTGGTGCTAAGGTTAAAGGTGCAAATAAGGCATAATCAAAACAGTGCAACATTCATTCTACCTTAACAGCAAATACAAATTCAAGTGTTTAAAGGATGCATAAAGGAACCACAAATACATCTTAAATGTATCAAAAAACGTAAAACTTGTTAGAAAGAGAAGGTTACTGGAACTCTTAAGGAAGAGAGTGAGAACTCAAATGGGGTGTCAGAAACAGCATTCAATCAACACAAAGGCTTTTGAGTGAAAGATAAAGTGGCACATTTGAAAAGGCTAAGGAAATGAAAAAGCCTGTGAGAAGACATGGCATGTACTGAGGAGAGAAGTTCCAGTGCCATTTTAAAAAGATGAAAATGGACTTGTACGCAAGAGATACAAAGTAAACAGGAAAGGTCTATGAAAATGGAAAAAGGAAAGGCGACACAAAAGACACACAGTAATACAGAAAATACTTACGTCAATATTTAAATTCACTCAGTACTCACAATTACATCCAAGACTAAGAAGAATTGAGAGTAACTAGTTACTGGTTATGACTTTTAATCAGTTCTGTATCGCGTTTTAGAACCATAAAGCACACTAGAATTTTATAAAAGATGTTTTAAAATAAAAAAAAAACATTCTCAGCTGAGGGAGTCTTGAGGGAGCCCGATACAGTACACCCCTCAATAATAAAGGAATCAAAACTTCAGTAGCAAAAACCATGTTGATTAAAATTAAAAATAAATGTTGCTTTGGCACACTGAAAAAGGCAAATGTAAAGCATTTCTACAAAAGTGGAATCAAGAAGGTCACAGCTAAACGTCAATCAGCCTATCTAGAACTGTATATAAATTCTGGACTCGTGCACTGAGTAGTTCCTGAAACAGCAAAAAAAATGTAGACCTAAACGTAGACCTAAATGTAGACCTAAATGTAGACCTAAACGTAGACCTAAACGTAGACCTTGCCATTATCTTCACACTGAAGGGCGTTGAACAGAGAATGTCTGTTGAATGTGACTTGGTCAGACTTCTGGCAATGCCATAGAATTTTGCCCAAAACTCACTATACTACTGAGTAATACTGCAAACATTTGGGATGGAACAAAAAGTATAAGCTTAAAGTGTTCAGAATGTAGTAGCGAAGACAGATCATGCTGTTTCAGGAACCACTACTATACCCAGCTCTCAAAAGCATCTTGATACCTCTAGGACAGACTAGTGGCCAAGGTAATGAACAATAAACACAAGTCATCTCGCAAAGCAGGCTTAGTTCCCACAGTCTCTATTTGTTTACGCTACACTATACACACACAATAATCAAAGGAGAATCTGTTATGGCTTATGGCCAAAGGAGACCACAGCCATGAGCAAACTAACCACTAACTGCCCCCATTCACACCTAAGAAAAAAGCACATATATTTAGCAGCATTCACTAATTTGCTTACCGCAGTAATCACATAACAGATACACAGCTATTTAAGCACTTATAACATAGCAACATGTACATGGACGTTTTCAAGTAAATGGCTCCAACACATACAAAAACAAAACCATGAATTAAGGTCACAAGAAACGTTAGAGGAGTACTGAACGTGGAAGAAGGCATATCACATCTAACAGGAGCATAATGCAAGGACAGTCTGTACAAGAGTGCAAGGCTGGCAGAATGATGGGGGTGCACAGTTTGGGGTACCTCAGACACAAACTGGTGATATCACTACATAAAATGGTTTATCATCACACCCATGCTGTTGTGCAGGACCCAGGCTGCATAACTGCAGCATGGAAACTAGAAGTCATCTTAATGCCAGATGCAACAAAACTCAAAAAAGTAGGTAAACAAGCAAGCTGCACCTCCTACAGATTTGGAGATGGAGAGCGTGAATAAATGTCTATGCTATGCAGTGACAGGCAACAAGGTCATCTTAGAGGAAACCAGATGGAGAACACGGGAGTACGGAAGGGAATTCTTTACAAACACTAACCCAGACAGCCGACGCAACCCCTTCATGCAGGAAGCTTAGTTTTAAATTGTGAAACAGTTTGGTTTAACTATGATTTAGATATACAGGATTACAGTCACCTTATAGAAGAATGTACAAGGCAAAACTTGTGCACTTCATAAATCTGTGAATTTACATTATAAATGATGTTGCGTTAAGTTACAAAATGTACTCAGATTAAACTTTTATAGAGTAATTTTTCTTACTAAGAGTTACAAAGCATTTCAAGTTCATAAATAAAACACAAATAAAGGCATTTTACATATATGCAAAGGAACTGAAGAAAATGATCTACTTGTGGGTAGCATGGCTTAAAGGCAAAAGAATGGCGTGAACGAGAATTACTGTGGAAGTCCCTGCCTTTTTATTCTTATTACTCCTTTCATTTTCTATTTGTACATTACCCCTTTGTCAAGTCTAAAAACAAAAATTAACTTCAGTTTTCTCAATACTACAAATCAAATTGCAAACATAAACATAAACCTTTCTGCTCCTTTCCTCAACTAAGGGAAGCTAGTGTTACTCCAACCTTTGGTCCTTCATCAAATGCTACTAATTATACAATCATCACTTATTTATGCTCTTTTTACAGGGATAGTCAATGGGATAATGTCCATTTTCAATGAAGACCCAGGAAAAAAAGCTCCACATACACAAATGGCAAATACATTCAAGTTAAGTTCATAGGTTCTTATTAAGCTTATGGTCCAAGAAGACCAATGAGAAGCCCAGCCACACCTCCAATATTAATGGATTCATTGGTTCTTAGAATGCAAATGACCAAAGAAGACTACTGGGAAGCCCAGCCATACACTCATTATTAATGGATTCATAGGTTCTTAGAATGCAGATGACCAAAGAAGACCACTGGGAAGCCCAGCCACACACCCAATATTAACGGATTCATAGGTTCTTAGAATGCAGATGACCAAAGAAGACCATTGGGAAGCATAGGTTCATAGGTAGGTACTAGGTTATCTGACAAAAGGCATTTATAAGCCTAGCCAGAATGTGTTGACTTTCGCTGCCCCTTTAGATTAGTTCCATGTGTCTCTGTCTAGCACAGCCATTGAAGTGACCTGCAGGGTAAACTTTCTGTTTCCCATCCACTCGTCAAGGTTTCTCTTGAAGAGTGTTAGCGAAGAGCTCTGCCTGATGTAGACTGGAATCTTGTTCCAAAGCATGGGAAGTCTCTGGGACAAGAATCTATCCCTCCAGCACGTTTATTCATTGTTGTGGTGAGGTTTAGATCCCTAGAGCATGTAGCTTGAGGGGATATGGTTTTCTTTAGGTGGAGCATGTCCATCAATTCTGGGTTGGACATGGCCTTGTATGTCAGGCAGAGATCACCACTGAGTAGGCGGTATGCAACCGAGTACAGATGGAGTTTTTTCAGTCGAGCTACAGAGGGCATCTGTTTGAGGCCAGTGATTCTCTTGGTGAAGTACTTCTGTGGTCTTTCCAGCTGTTGCAGGTGTCTTCTAAGGTACATCCCAAATGGGGCATTGTACTCTAAGATGGGCCTGATGAGTGATGAGTAGAGGGGCACAATGACCTCTTCTGATCTGGATGCAAACCCTTTTGTGATTAGGTGGGCCACATAGAAGGATTTTATAACCACTTTGGCAATGTGATTATCAAAGGAGAGATTACTGTCTACTTGGGTCCCCAGATCCCTTATTACGTCTTCCATATTTTGGGGACTACCACCTATATGGTAGTTTGTGGGTACTTTTATTCCAAAGGGAATGACTATGCACTTTTTGGCATTTAGCTTGAGGCCGTGGTTTTGACACCAGGTATCTGTCTCAGTGAGACCCTTTTGGAGGATGTCTGGCCAGCCGGAGAGTCAATTATAGCCCCTAGGTTGCAGTCGTCTCCGAACTTGGTCAGCCATAGTCCTCCTGTGCTTGCCTGTACCTTTGAGAAGTATATGCCGAACTGGAGGGTTCCTAGGACTGACCCCTGGGGAATGCCACTTGCAACCGGTTTAGAATCAGACCTAGCTCCCACAACTCTTACCATGTGGGTTCTGTCCGTGAGCTAGTTGGCAACCCATCTCGTGACGTAGGGGTTTATGTTCAAGCTGGTGAGCTTGTCTATAATACCAGAATGGGGAATGGTGTTGAAGGCCTTTGTGAGGTCTAGGTAGGCTGTGTGGACCACCTTTCCCTCGTCTATAGCCTTGGTAACTGTCTTAAAGAAGTCCACCAGGTTTAAGAGGCATGATCTGCCCTTAACAAAGCCGAACTGGGTAGGGTCCAGTGTTTGGAGATTCCCAATGTCTCTGTTAATGAGATCCATGATGACGCGCTCCATAGCCTTGCAGACCAAGCTAGTCAGGCTTATAGGACGATAGTTCCCGGGGTCTGTTGTGGCTCCACCTTTGTGGAGCAGAATAACCTTTGCTGTGCGCCACTCTATGGGCCTGTGGAGAGGCTGAGTTTGAACAGTGTGTTTAGGTGAGGGGTTAGTTCATCTTTGCGCTCATGTAGGATGCAGCCTGGGACACCGTCCAGTCCCACTGATGCTGTGTTTTTGGCTTTGGAGAGGGCTGTTTTAACATGTGTGTCTGTGATTTCAGGGGCACTACATTCTTCTGGTATGGTTATGGGCCCTTTTGGGGGTGGGGGGGTGAAGTTTGCACTGAACATGTCTGCCAGGATGTTGGTGATATCAGTCGGTTCAGTGTATTTTGTGCCATTCTGCACTAACTTCAAACAGATCTGAAAACTGCTACTTAGATTCTTGACAGAGCTAAAGCATACCCTGTGGTTATCTTTGGAGTCCTTGGCGAATTTTCTTTCGAAGCTGGCCTTGGATGATTTTATGAGGGATCATAGTTTCTTGCTGATACTGATCAGGGATGTCTTCCCTTGTTGGGATTTTACTCTTTTCTGTACTAGTTTCTTCCTATTGTATAGCTTGTTTATGGCAGGGGTCCACCAGACTGGTTTCCTTTTCTTGGAGGAGTGAGTCTTGGTTTTGCTTGGGATAGCACAATCCATGCATTCTTGTAGGTGCCTGTAGAGTGCGTTAGTAAAGGATTTTGCAGCTTGGGCAGCGTTATCCTTTAGCATTGGGGCTTTGAAATTTTCCACCTCAGTCTTAAGTAACGTGAAGTTTGCTTTTGAAAAGTTTTTAACAGTGGTTTCCTTGACCAGGGGGTGGGGGTGGAATGTGGATATCCAGAGTGATTAGTTTATGGTCAGATCTAACACCGGTCACCCATGTTGGTGATGACCAGGTCCAATATGTTGTCACCTCTGGTAGGGGTGTTGACCAGTTGATCCAGGGCGTTTGAGTTTATAAATTCTAGGAAATGTTGGGCAAGGGAGTTAATACTTGAATAGTTCTCCAAGTTAATGTTTGGGTAGTTGAAATCACCCAATATCAGGGGGTTTGGTAGGACCTTTATGTTTCCCAGTGTTTCCAGAAACGCGGAATGGGGGTCCTGGGACATGGGGGGTGATCTGTAGCAAGCTTCAATTTGAATTGCAGTTTTGCCCATTGTTAGTTGCACGTGGATGATCTCTGAAGCATTGTGCTGTGTTACTAACCTGGAGTTGTGGGTATCTATGAAGAATATGGATATGCTCCTGCCTTTTGCATTTTGGTCTGGGTTTTGTGGCCGAAATGTATGGTATGAGTTGTAGCCTGGTAGTGCTGGGGTGCTCTCTGGAGCCTTAAACTAGGTTTCTGTTACTACACATATATTGATTTTCTCCATACTGAGGAGTGCCTCAAGTGCGTACATTTTGAGGTTTAGACATCTGGCATTGAGTAGCATTACCCTCAGTTTTTTGTTACTTGTGCTATTTACGGTGGTGGGTTTGTCTTTTGAGCCTTGCCTAAAAAAGGCACTATGGGGATGGCAAGAGCCTTGGCCAGTATTCGAAAGCCTAAGGGTGACAGGCGCAAGCCATCTCTAGAGAAGCAGCATGGCTTGTCGAGCATGTCATCCCTGGCAGACAGACACTGGATCCCCTTTGAATGACACCAGAAGCTTAGCCAATTTTTGAAATTGATATTTTTTTCTTTATCCCGTGGTATCATTCTTGGTGAGGGCAGGATGCTTCTCAGCGTCAGGGTCATACCGGCCTGGGCTACGTGATCAGAGAGCTTTTCCACATCTCTTTTCATGTAGTCCAGGGAGGTACGGCTCAGGTCATTCACACCAACATGGACAATGACAGAGTCGTATTTGTACTTGTTCTGGAGTGACCTGAGTGCTTGTGTTACTTGGCAGATCCTGGCACCTGACAGGCAACTAACAGTAACCTTCTCCTTGCTCAGCCTAGTGAGTGGTATGTAAGTGTGCCTGACTATAGAGTTACCTATTACTAGTGTGTTGGGTATGTTATTTTGCCTTAAGGGCTGTGATTGTGTAGCACACTGGTTTTGTGAAGTATGTGTTTCATGGTTTGTGTTGGGGAGTGGAGGTTGCTTGGATGTCTGCTTTGGAGGTCTCTGTTGTTTTTGCAGACTTTTATTTAGAGCCTCCGAGTATGTTTTTGTGTATTTAAGTGTGTTTTTTGCCGGTGCTGGTTTCATAGGTCTATGTGAGACTGGTGGTGTGATCCAAGTAATTCCCTTCTCCTCTTGACTGTCTGATCCAGTCTTGGGTTGAGAGAGTTTAGCCTCCAGTTTGGCTGTATAATTGCATCTCTCGTATATATTAGTTTTTGATGGTAGGAGGAGAGGGTTGTCTTTGTACATGAGGCAGTTGTAACATTGCCTCAAAATGCCCAGATTCACCAGTTGGACTGGAGAGTACACCTGAAACTACCCTTTGAACATGCCTGGATAGGTACAGTGAACTGTTTTACTGACTGGCTGGTAAGGTCGAATAGAGAGCCTTGTCTTTCTCTACAGTATAGGGGGGTCTAGTGTTAAGGTTTATTAGTGCTTGTTATGAGTTTTGAGCAAGTGCCGGGCTGAGAAGTGAATAGTTTGAGTGCTTAAGTTGAAAGTTTGTCTAGTGCCAAGGGAAAAATTGAAGAGTAGACTTTGTGGAGCTGGGAATAGTTATACCCTAGCTAAATGGCGCTGCCCGGAAATGTGTTTTTTATAGGAGGGAAATGAAAGTGATAGAAATTATCCAAAAATGGCCAATAAACTACTTATTTCTGGGCTGAAACCACTCCTCCAGGGACAGATAGGCTGCTCAAAGCTCCCCTCTCTCACAGGTGAACAGAGAAACTTCCTTCTATCCAAGTAAGGTATGGGCAAACACAGAAACTTGTAACATAGCCCTGAATTCAGCACTAACCTGAAAACTGGACTATACTAGCTTAGAAAGGCGGGAAACAGGTATTTTTTTTTTCAGAAAATAAAGCAGATGCAATCAAAAAATACTTTAAATGCACATAAATGGCTATCACACTTGAGTGTGTAGCCTACAACAGTTAAACAGGTAATTTAAACACAAAAACGATTTTGTTAAAGTGCAAGCAGTAAAATAAGTACAATATGTAGCTGAGACAAGCTTTTTAAATCACAGAAACTCTAAAAAATTGGCATTTTAGGCGGAATTAGCTAAAAGCACCAAGAAAATGCAGAAAAAAAATACTTAATCACTCCAAAGTCTCTCTTTTGTCTCTCTGCTGCTGTAGAACTCTGCAGGGCAACAAGCAGGAGCTTGCTGAGCTGTATAGAAGCGCAAAAACCTCACAAATGTGTTTTTTATAGCAGGGAAATGAAAGAGATAGAAATTAGCCCAAAATGGCTAATAAACTACTAATTTCTGGGCTGAACAACTCCTCCAAGGACAGATAGGCTGCTCAAAGCTCTCCTCTCTCACAGGTGAACAGAGAAACTTCCTTCTATCCAAGTAAGGTATGGGCAAACACAGATACTTGTAACACAGCCCTGAATTCAGTGCTAACCTGAAAACTGGACTATACTAGCTTAGAAAGGCAGGAAACAAGTACTTTTTTTTTTTTTTTCAGAAAATAAAGCAGATATGTCACCCAGTACTGGTTGGGAAATTAAGATTAAGCAGACTTTCTCCACATATTCTTGGTGAAAATGTGTGTGCAATCATTCAGTCTTGTTTAAACACTGATAGGGAATAGTCTCCTTGACAGCTAAGGCATGTCTACTCCAAAAACACGGATACATCGGCTAGGTATCTGCCATGCCATCTGGTACTGTTGATTAATTATTAGTAAAGGTTTAAGTCTCTAGAATGGTTCTACTTAGGTAAAGTAGTTCAAAGAGTGCTGGGTCATTCAAAAGGCTAAGCAGAGATTATCCCTAAGGAGTCTGTATGACACTAAGTAAAGCGAAACAACATTTACTCTATCAGAATTGCTGAGTGCACAGACATCTGAGATATTATTAGTGAGGACCCACTGCGGGCTCCTAACCTAGTTTAGGTGCTTAGTGATGTACATGCTGAGGGGTACATTACTTTCAACGATGGGCCTAATAAGAGATGAATACAGTAGGACTATAACTTCTTTGGACTTTGATGAGTTACCACTATATGTACCCAAGTCCTTGATGGGTGCGTCAAATTAAATAGGAATGTTTTCTATATGGTAAACAGTAGTGATACAAGATTTACCAAAGGAAACTATGCAACATTTCTTGGTGTTCAGGGTAAGCCCAAGATTAATGTTTCAAGTATTTGTTTGGTTCAGCTCTTGTTGGAGAATTTGACTATCAAAATGGGATTTGATAACCTCCCGCAGTTTGCAATCATCAGTAAACGTGATTAGCCACAGCCCTTTTTAAATCGGCTTTCATGCCACAGAAATATATATCTAAGAGGAGGGGGCCCAAAATACAGCCTTGTGAGACCCCACTAGTGACATTTTCCTGTCAAGAATAAATATTCCTAACCTTAACAGTGTAGGTTCTCTCAGACAGCTACCAATCTAGCAAACTATGTATGGGTTAATGTTGAGATGGGAGAGCTTGCCAATAATCTCATCATGAGGAACAGTGTCAAAGATCTTCGCAAGGTTCATATAAGCAGTGTGGACTGTATGCCCCTTATCCATGGCCTCAGTAAATGTTTCAAAGAACTCAACCAAGTTGAACAGGCATGATCTGCCTTTTACAAATCTGGCCTGTTGTGTGTCCAGGGATACAAGGTTACCTCTACCACTTCTTATTAGTTCAGCTATAATACATTCCATAGCCCTACAAACAATTCTAGTGATACTATAACTAATAAGCCTGTAACACCTTTATGCAAGGGCACCACAACTGTCATCCTTCACACCTTATGGACATAACCAGTCGTGATACTCATGCCAAATAATTGATGAAGGGGTTTTGCTAGGTGGGATTTTTACAATTCTCAGCAGATATCTACAGATATTGTCAGGAACTTAAGAATTTTTTTTTTTTTTAATTTTCAAAAAGACTAGGTGAAAACTGATCTGGGGTGTGTGAGGGGGAATGGACAGGACAGATGGTACAATAAAAACAAAAGCAGCAATAAAGACAGAATCCTTGTCCAATCATTTGTCATCAAATGCAGAAAAGATCCTACATTATTTGTGTTGTTACAACATTCAGTACATGCACATGAGAAGATATGTGCATTACACATCATAAAAATAAACAAAATATAAGTATACACACAACTGAACAATTAGCTGTGAAAAGGTAGCAGTGTGATGGACAAAGTTTGAGAGGGTTGACATTGGTAGGTCAGACTGTGACACAAGATGCAGTTGCAAACTGACATGTAAAGGAAGAGCTCTGTTGGCAAGCACCACACGAGGCTGCCATAATTTGAGTATCTTCCCATATTATAAAACTTCACATTACTCTTTCTGCACTCTTCCTGCTTATTACCAGGTTTCGTCCTATCTACTAATCTTACTTAAGTGTTCCCAGTCAACCTGAAAACTTGTTGTACCTCCTCTTTCCATTCTTCACTGTCAGGAATTCTTTCAGCCTTCCACTTTCTCAGTAGCTTTTCTAATGCCACTAAAATCACATACCTAACAATGTATGCATTTGACTTCTCCCAACTTATCTTTTCCTTGGAACTCTATTATGAGTGAAGACCAGAGGGTGAGTCAGTGTAGCTCATCTGATCCCACATATCTACCAACATTTGCCCTTTCTAAGCAATCAGGCATCCAAACATAACCAGACTTGTAGACTACAGTCTCTTAGAACAGGTAGCTTGATCTGGTGCTGCCATCAACTACTAAATCCTCTCCTTGAACTTAAGGAGCAAAACAAAGGTCCTCTACAGGGGGGACAGGACTATTCTCTCCATTTAAACTGGAGCAACTGCTTGCAACATTTGTAGCCTGCAGCTACTATGGTCCACAAATGGAGAATTAAAGTGTTTCAATTATTTCAACTTGACTTTCTAAACAAAACAAGAAAAAAACTCTTTTTACATTTAAACTGTAATACATTGCTTGCTACAGTTTATATCATACATGGAGCTCTAAAGCACTTCCGTTCAGATTGTAAATGCAATACAGGCATTTAAGCATTGTCAGCTGCTACTGTGTGGACACAGACACCATTTGAGAGTTAGCAGTCCTGTTCATCTATATCTACCTCACATGGAATCAAGAAGCATGTGTGGAATGCCTACGCCAATGGACATGAAGGTTTATGTAATGTTAACCTTCCTTGTTGTCTGGAGTTTTCAGCGTCGGACAGCAGACACCATTAGGAGTTTCACAGGTGCTAACCTCACTAATCTTAGACAAGTTCCTTCGTGTGATATTGCAGCATATAGAACAAACAAGATATTTGTCACATCTTAACTCTTTAGTACATCCTTTTGCCCTCTTTGTGAGTCAGGGATCATGTTTTGCCTTGTTTACTGCTGATAGTTTCAGAAATACAGGTAGATAAGAGACATTAGTTGTCATCTTATAATGCTAGTTCAGGCTTACTTTTCCTAGTTTCAGATTAAAAAAAACTTGCTGCCCATACGAGCACAGATATTACGCAAGACATGGGGCTGTTCATTAAACTTTTTCTAACTTTTGATAAAATATGTAATGTTACCAGTCATTGCTTAGAAATCATCCAATGAACAGCCCCATAACTTGCATAATATCTATGTTCATATGGACAGCAAGTTTTTTTTTTAAATCTGAGACTAGGAAAAGTAAATCTGAATTAGCAATATAACATTTCTGAAGCTTGAGCTAATTTTTTAATTGCTAAATAAAGGAGATTAAAAATGTCCAGAAATATAAAAAATTAAAGGAAGATAAGTAGAGCAAACTAAATGTTTAGTTTGCCAGACACCTTGTAGAAGCTAATCACTGCTTGCTGTGTGTTCCATTTCTCTAGTTAACATGCAGAACCTGTGAGCCAAGTCTCCTGAGGACGACCCCAAGTGAGGTTCTATCATTAATCAACTTCAGGCAAACACAGCAATGAGACACCATGATACATGCTTTAAACTACAAATTAATGCATATTTTTACAAACTGTCAATAAGGGAAGAAAAGCCCTGCCAGGAAACACAAACGGAGAGGAAGAAGGCTCGCTCAACATAACACTGCGATAAGAAAGCAGAGTCCTAACGAGAATAATAACACTGTCAGCAGTAAACAAGGCAAAACATGATCCTCGGCGCACAAAGTGGGCAAAAGGATGTACTAAAGAGATGAGATCTGCCAAATTTCTCATTATAGAATAGCACATGAATAACCCACAGGGGAATATAGGTTGCTCACATAAAACTGCCACAATAACAACTGAGAATGTATTTTGCAAATCCTATTTACAACACTAATTTTACAAAAACAAAAAATAAAATAAAACGTGGGCCTTATGGGTCAGCATTTTTTTTCTTCTTAGAATTTGTGGAAATATAGTAAAAGTGAACATTTACTAAAATGTATAAAAAATAAACAAGAGTTTTTACGTTTCATTTATTAATTTCTTTCTTCCAAAGTAGATTTAAATGAAAAATAAATGTGAAAAAGGAAAGTACATCAATGTTACATAATTTAGTTTTTAAGGATTTACTTGTTTAGAAGGACTGTCGGTCAAAGTGATTTCCCAGCTAATACAGAGCAGACTTTCTTTTGATCTGTGAATTTAGCAGTTCTAAAGTAGGATTCCACTATGTTTCTGAATCAAAGATAATGCATAGGAAAAAAGACTTTTAAAGCTGGAAAAGAAAACTCTGATTTAGCACACAGTGGAATATGTACTACAGTTGTTTCTCCTGGGACCTGCAATCAGAAAATTAAATTTAATTTTAAGACTTAAAGCTAGGGTACGTAACACATAAAGCTCATACGTGTAAAAATGCTGCGGGGTAAAAAACTCTACCTGGTAGGATATGTGAAACTTAAATGAACACTCATCTTGCAATGTTTGCACTAATGAAGTTTGGATTTCGACTAAAAAAATACTTTTGCATTGGAAATGGATTTAAGCAGTGTATTACAACCCAATAATGACTGGGGAAAAGAAGACTGATGAGGAAAGAAAAAAATGGCAACTTTCTTGATTACATTTAAAGGTAAAAACAATAGCTCCTCTTTATCCTGGCACAGAAGCTAGCAATTCACAGCTCATGCTTACAGCACACTTATCTGTAAGCTGGCAGGGCATTCTCCAACAACAAACAACTGACCTGATAAGCAAGTAAGCAGTAAGATATGGCAGTGTGCACACTGGACATTTAAGTGGCTTGTTTTAATCTCTGTCACCTGCTAACCATCATCTTCCTGTATTCTACTTAGCTCATTAATTCCTCACAGGGTTGAAGGTGTTCCTGGTCCATTTGTTGGCTGAGAAGCAAAACCCAACTGCAAAGCTCATCATTCAAGCAGACATGAAGTCTTTTCTATTTATGACCGTAGCTCTCCGTGCATATTCATTTGTGTGCCCTTCTAGGAGGGGTGTGGCAACAGGGGTAGTGTGGCACTGCCAATCATGCAAGTGAAGCAGCTTTACACATAACCTATCCTCCTGTAATGGCACATCATGTACATTTCTCTGCATACCCACCTCTTCCACTCTCCCATGGAACACAAGATCGGGCTTACACCCTTCACTCCTCTCCTCCCCCAGCCAGCGCCAGCAAAACCTAGAACCACTAATCACACTTGGGTCACCTGGGCTGTAGTCATCCCTTTATCCCTCTATGCCAACAGAGCTGGCCAACTTTAGTGGAACTAGTATTAATGGGGACAAGGTCAGCAGCATCTAGCATCATGTTTAACTCCTGTTCATGCAATGCAAATCTACAGACTGCAAAGCCCTGAACTGCCTTACTACACTTATAAAAAGTTCACTTGTGACCTTCTTGAAGGTGACTATGATGAAATGCTGCCAGTTATAGAAATGCTTCACATCCAACTCTTTCCCAAGCACCAGAGACCAGACTGCTGTGAGCCTTGGTTCATAATCTGGTGGCCACAGGAAACCCTGGATGGTTTCAGTTACTCAGGCAGGAAATGTGGCAATTTCTCCATGACAAATGTTAGGAGAAATGAGTGACAAATGGACTGAATATGTAACTCCTTGTCTAAAATGAATAGCATGGAAAGGGTGGGGTGAATGAGACAGTCGTCGCGAAAAATAGCTTGTAGCGGTGGTGTCAAATTCGGCAAATGAATTATTTCAACTAAAGTTAAAAAAGCAAAACAAAACTTGCATTGAGTTACTATAGGATGTTGCTGCTCCCTAGCCCCTTTGTATTGGGTCTACTTTAGATCGACGAAAAGTCAAAATGTCGAACGCTCATATGACAGGAACTCAATGTTTATTATTTTGGATTGCAGTACAGTGAGGATCGGAATATTTGCCCTTTCCTCACTGTAGTGCAATCTCGGAGTTGGAATATATATTTATTGGGGGGTGCAGTCCCCCACAATAGCGATTTCGAATTTCTGCATTTACACTCATGTGAGCGTTCGACATCTTAATTTTTCATCTATATAATATAGACCCTTTGTATGCACAGAAAAATAAATTCTACATTCTTATCTTTATTGTAAGATACTGTCTTCAGAGTGGTATGGCGTGATGGTGATGTCCTCTGTTTGTGTTTTAACATGGGAACTCCTTGAAGCTGCAGCAGGATAAAGGTGCAATGTATGCAGTGTACAACATCATCAGATTGCTGTTTTCTGTTACAATGAAATTCAAAGGAGTGGTTTCAGTGTTTACTTACTGTATACCATGCCAGTGTTCCTTCAGTAGTTACAGGCAGGTACTGTACACCATGCCAGTGTTCCTTCAGTAGTTACAGGCAGGTACTGTATACCATGCCAGTGTTCCTTCAGTAGTTACAGGCAGGTACTGTACACCATGTCAGTGGTCCTTTCGTAGTTACAGACAGGTACTGTACACCATGCCAGTGTTCCTTTTGTAGTTACAGGCAGGTACTGTACACCATGCTAGTGTTCCTTTCATAGTTACAGGCAGGTACTGTACACCATGCCAGTGTTCCTTCAGTAGTTACAGGCAGGTACTGTACACCATGCCAGTGTTCCTTCAGTAGTTAAAGGCAGGTACTGTACACCATGCCAGTGTTCCTTTAGTAGTTACAGGCAGGTACTGTACACCATGCCAGTGTTCCTTCAGTAGTTAAAGGCAGGTACTGTACACCATGCCAGTGTTCCTTCAGTAGTTAAAGGCAGGTACTGTACACCATGCCAGTGTTCCTTCAGTAGTTACAGGCAGGTACTGTACACCATGCCAGTGTTCCTTCAGTAGTTACAGGCAGGTACTGTACACCATGCCAGTGTTCCTTCAGTAGTTACAGGCAGGTACTGTACACCATGCCAGTGTTCATTCTGTACTTACAGGCAGGTGCTGTACACCATGCCAGTGTTTCTTCAGTAGTTACAGGCAGGTACTGTACACCATGCCAGTGTTCCTTCTGTACTTACAGGCAGGTACTGTACACCATGCCAGTGTTCCTTCAGTAGTTACAGGCAGAAACTATACACCATGCCAGTGTTCCTTCAGTAGTTACAGGCAGGTACTGTACACCATGCCAGTGTTCCTTCAGTAGTTACAGGCAGGTACTGTACACCATGCCAGTGTTCCTTAAGTAGTTACAGGCAGGTACTGTACACCATGGCAGTGTTCCTTCTGTACTTACAGGCAGGTACTGTACACCATGCCAGTGTTCCTTCAGTAGTTACAGGCAGGTACTGTACACCATGTCAGTGGTCCTTTCGTAGTTACAGACAGGTACTGTACACCATGCCAGTGTTCCTTCAGTAGTTACAGGCAGGTACTGTACACCATGCCAGTGTTCCTTCAGTAGTTACAGGCAGGTACTGAACACCATGCCAGTGTTCCTTCAGTAGTTACAGGCAGGTACTGAACACCATGCCAGTGTTCCTTCAGTAGTTACAGGCAGGTACTGTACACCATGCCAGTGTTTCTTCAGTAGTTACAGGCAGGTACTGTACACCATGCCAGTGTTCCTTCAGTAGTTACAGGCAGGTACTGTACACCATGTCAGTGGTCCTTTCGTAGTTACAGACAGGTACTGTACACCATGCCAGTGTTCCTTCAGTAGTTACAGGCAGGTACTGTATACCATGCCAGTGGTCCTTTCGTAGTTACAGACAGGTACTGTACACCATGCCAGTGTTCCTTCAGTAGTTACAGGCAGGTACTGTATACCATGCCAGTGTTCCTTCAGTAGTTCCAGGAAGGTACTGTACACCATGCCAGTGTTCCTTCAGTAGTTACAGGCATGTACTGTACACCATGGCAATGTTCCTTTAGTAGTTACAGGCAGGTACTGTACACCATGCCAGTGTTTTTTCAGTAGTTACAGGCATATACTATACACTGTGCCAGTGTTCCTTCAGTAGTTACAGGCAGGTACTGTACACCATGGCAGTGTTCCTTCTGTACTTACACGCAAGTACTGTACACCATGCCAGTGTTCCTTCAGCAGTTACAGACAGGTACTATACACCATGCCAGTGTTCCTTCAGTAGTTACAGGCAGGTACTGTACACCATGCCAGTGTTCCTTCAGCAGTTACAGGCAGGTACTGTAGACCATGGCAGTGTTCCTTCAGTAGTTACAGGCAGGTACTATACACTGTGCCAGTGTTCCTTCAGCAGTTACAGACAGGTACTATACACCATGCCAGTGTTCCTTCAGTAGTTACAGGCAGGTACTGTACACCATGCCAGTGTTCCTTCAGCAGTTACAGGCAGGTACTGTACACCATGGCAGTGTTCCTTCTGTACTTACACGCAAGTACTGTACACCATGCCAGTGTTCCTTCAGCAGTTACAGACAGGTACTATACACCATGCCAGTGTTCCTTCAGTAGTTACAGGCAGGTACTGTACACCATGCCAGTGTTCCTTCAGTAGTTAAAGGCAGGTACTGTACACCATGCCAGTGTTCCTTCAGTAGTTACAGGCAGGTACTGTACACCATGTCAGTGGTCCTTTCGTAGTTACAGACAGGTACTGTACACCATGAAAGTGTTCCTTCAGTAGTTACAGGCAGGTACTGTACACCATGCCAGTGTTCCTTCAGTAGTTAAAGGCAGGTACTGTACACCATGCCAGTGTTCCTTTAGTAGTTACAGGCAGGTACTGAACACCATGTCAGTGTTCCTTCAGTAGTTACAGGCAGGTACTGAACACCATGCCAGTGTTCCTTCAGTAGTTACAGGCAGGTACTGAACACCATGCCAGTGTTCCTTCAGTAGTTACAGGCAGGTACTGTACACCATGCCAGTGTTTCTTCAGTAGTTACAGGCAGGTACTGTACACCATGCCAGTGTTCCTTCAGTAGTTACAGGCAGGTACTGTACACCATGTCAGTGGTCCTTTCGTAGTTACAGACAGGTACTGTACACCATGCCAGTGTTCCTTCAGTAGTTACAGGCAGGTACTGTATACCATGCCAGTGTTCCTTCAGTAGTTCCAGGAAGGTACTGTACACCATGCCAGTGTTCCTTCAGTAGTTACAGGCATGTACTGTACACCATGGCAATGTTCCTTTAGTAGTTACAGGCAGGTACTGTACACCATGCCAGTGTTTTTTCAGTAGTTACAGGCATATACTATACACTGTGCCAGTGTTCCTTCAGTAGTTACAGGCAGGTACTGTACACCATGGCAGTGTTCCTTCTGTACTTACACGCAAGTACTGTACACCATGCCAGTGTTCCTTCAGCAGTTACAGACAGGTACTATACACCATGCCAGTGTTCCTTCAGTAGTTACAGGCAGGTACTGTACACCATGCCAGTGTTCCTTCAGCAGTTACAGGCAGGTACTGTAGACCATGGCAGTGTTCCTTCAGTAGTTACAGGCAGGTACTATACACTGTGCCAGTGTTCCTTCAGCAGTTACAAGCAGGTAGTGCTCATGCAGCATTTGTTACAGCTCCAGGGATGCATACTATTAAATGTATGCATACTGGGTGTGCGGAGGGGGGAGGGTAGCACTGTGGGCAGGCATTCTTAGTCTTCAACTTGAGTGGAATTTTTTTTTTTTGTGGGGGGGAGGGGGTTCTTCAGCTTTGGTCTAGGAGGGGAATGCCAAAAATGCAATATTGTCTTGTGTGGCAAGCAGCTTTGCTATAGCTCTGATAAAATATAATATTACAGCACTGTGTGCAGGAGGATGCTTATGGACAGGAATGAGGGAAAGTTCAGAAATGTGTCAGGCTGTGAATATCAGAAAAGTGCAACTCAGGTCTAGGAATCTCTCCTAATTTTTAATCATAGCAACATATGTTTAAAGATTTTGACAATATAAAGCCAGCTTTAGGGTAAAGAGAACAATGCTTTACCAGCAGAAGCACAGCTACAGTTGGGTCAAGGTGGCTGCTGCCCAGTGAATGTTTATTCACATGAGTACACCTACTGTTTATCCAGTAAGGGGACACACATTTTTACCATACACAACTGATGTTTGAAGCTACTGTGCCATGTGAGTGATGTTAAGATGCTGAGCGCCACGATCTAAGATGACTGGGACAGATGTTAGAGTGGCAATAGTACCATGCTCACCTGCTGGAGGGTGGGCTTCTGTTAAATGAATATTATGTTGACCAGGCTGGCACTGCCAGAAATAAATATTTATTTCTATCTTGGGAAATCTCAAAGCTGTGGTGGTGCAGCGGTAGCGTTGTCACCTCACAGCAAGAGGTTCTCCCATTCGATTCTTGGCTGGAGTGCCTTCTGTGTGGAGTCTGCATGTCCTCCCCATGGTCGAGTGGCATTCAAAAGACATGCGTAACTGGGTGTGCCTTCGTTGAAGGTTGGGTGTCAGGCTGGCACCTCAGCACCATAAAAATCGACTGCCAATTGTTAGTGGACCGGAGTTCCGCTGTGGCGACCCCTAACGGGGAAAAGCCAAAAAAAACCCAACATCTTGGGAAATCTCTGCAGTGGCAAATTATCTGACAGCACTCTTGCAGGTGGTGAGTAGGCTTAGTAACTATCCTGCCTTGCCTTGCCATCCAGAAGACTCTTGTTTTCTGTGGAATAGAAAATTGCTCTCAGATACTTTGCCACTAAGCCTGCCTCCATCATGTATAGTGCTGGCCCAGGCACACTAACAGGGGCTTTCACTGCATAAGTTAAGTGTAAAATATCTCATTCCTGGTCTGAGTTTGATATTCACAGATGGTAGGCTTATTATACTGGCTTTCAGGATGCTTTTGATCATCTGTGGATGAGACCTACACACAACCAAGCCTTGTAATGCCTTGCTTCAATGTCTTAGGCCTGGTCCTTTACAGATTGTCACACTGTCCTTTATGAATGGAGAGTTTCCATCAGTTTCAAAGAAAGCTCTCAAGAAGGCAGGGTTGGATAATGACAGTCTGGATAATTACAGACCAATCTCAAATCTCCCTTTTGTTGTCAAGGTTTATGACAAGGTTTTCTATCTGCAACTAGAATTCCTATTTGAGTGTTAGATATACAACACATTCCTTTCCAGTTTTTGGTGTAGGCATAGCACTGACCTTGTCCTAGTTAAGGTACATAATGACCTCCCAACAGCAAGAAATTAGTACTGCTATTCCTTCTTTGTCCTTTAACATCACTGTTCAGCATTAACAAGGTCGACCATGACACCTTGCTTAACCATTACTGTGCTGTCTCAGGTATTTGACAGTGGTTTGCCTCCTACCTCACTGGCTGTATTTAGCAGGTTTGTCAGGATTTAATTTCTCCTCACCCTTACCCCGACATATAGGGTTCTAATTTCGGATCTGCTACTGTTCATTTTGTATATGCTGCCCTTAGATAATGTCATCTGTAGGCAAGGTTTCATCTTTCACTATTATGCTGATGACACAGCTTTACCTCCCCTTCACTCAATATTTTGTCTCAACCTTAAACAAAGTTGCTTTGAATTTGGAATGCACCAACAATTGCATAATAAATAACTGGTTGAAGCTCTACACCAGCAACATGGTTGTTATAGCTATTCATGCCACTGTTTGTAATTCTTCTGCTCTAATTTTGTCCCCAGAAATCAATTATAGCGGTGACAAACTTGTATTCATGTCAAAAGTGTCTAACTTAAGTATGAGGTTTGATGATCAGCTCATGCTACGGACCAGGTTTGTCTGTCAAAAGTGTCTAACTTAAGTATGAGGTTTGATGATCAGCTCATGCTATGGACCAGGTTTGTCTGTCAAAAGTGTCTAACTTAAGTATGAGGTTTGATGATCAGCTCATGCTATGGACCAGGTTTGTCTGTCATCATCAAATCCTCATGTTATCATCGGATGAGTATCTCCCTTACTCAGAATCTCATTCCACCAGCTGGCTTGCCTGTGGATGTGCATGCTTCGGTCTCCTAATGCCAGGACAACTGTAATGCCCTACATTTTGGACTGCTTGATGTTGAGCTTGAATAAATACAAATGTTCCATATTTCTGGTGCCCAGCTACTTACTGGGGCATCTACATAACACCATATTGAGGTGGTGTTGCAGAGTCCACACCATTTGCCTATTCAAGTCTTTTATTGTTTACAGTTTTCATCCTAGAAAATCTTGGCCTTCACAACTTGGGCCCCCTTACTTTAGGGAACCTAACAACTGATATCAGCCCACTTCCTCTCTACATGCCTTCAACTTTGGACTGCCTTGGGTTCTGAGGGTTTGGCTTGATTCTTTAGGATAGCTTTCCTTAGTGCAGCAGGACACCTGTCTTTGGAATCTCCAGCTGATACCTGATGTTTTATAATGTTCCATCAAAACCTATGTTTTCAATCTGGTCTACGATATAAAATTACTTACTAACATCGTCTGTTTTATGTTTTGTAATACTGTTTAGTTTATAAGCAATTAAATTTGAAACTGAATTGCACTCTTAATGGTGCGACACATGGTGGTGACCTTGTTTTGTGGTTACCTCTGGGGCATGTCAGGGTCAATTTGCTACACTCTTGAATTGCAATTATGCACCTAAATACAACTACTGTAAAAGTAAATCAAAAGCAGCATGGTTGCTCAGTCTTGCAGTAGGCACAGGCAGTTAAGGCTGTGAGCTGTAGTTCCTCTGCTGTAGGATTTAATTCCTTCTGTCCTCATTAGCCTACTGTGTTATCTTGAGCAAGTCACTTAACCAGACATTTATCCTGGTTTGCCACTGAAAAGGGACTAAATGAGGTCCTAGATGTTAACAAATGGGTATTACTGTTGTTAATATTATTAGGGAAGCATGGAAATCCTTCCATAAAGACAAAATTGAGACAGTTATATCAAGGACAGCAAATAAAGTAGCTGTACTAATGGGAAGTGTGAAATGTTGTAAAATAATATTATAACAAGTGTAGCTGAAGACCTGCAACATAAATAAACCAGCATGAACTGTCCATTGCAGCACTACTTTGCAAACTAAATGTCCTACCTGCCTGCATGACCAGTTCTACTTGTACAGTGTAAATCTGTGGGTTTCACAAAATGCTCACTTCCTGTTTCATTCTTCTCTGACGTGTTCAAATTACACAGTACTACTTGTTAGAAATCAATGCTGCTTTCTGCAAACCGAATACCAGCAGCTTGAAACATAACTTAAAAACATACTTGAGCAAAATTATCAAACTATGCAGTAATAATAACAAAGAGGGCAGGCAAACATGTACAAAAATTAGTGTGGTATTTTTTATTGACTTTATCTTTGATTTTACCAGAAATAACTTCAGGTATACGATCATTACATTGTTTACAGTTATTTTACGTACTTACAACTGTATCTACCTTGACATTATTTAAAAATGGAATAACTACTTTTCAATAGGGGTTGGGAAAAATAAAACAGACCAGAAGATGTCTATGATAAAGGAATCCCCTCATACACATTAGTAGTCACTCTCACTAAGTTATTCTATGGACCTTATTCCTTTGAAATGCATGAAAATTTGACATGCATTTTAAGATGGCATCTTCCATAACTGAAGTTCTAGGATTTCTCAACTAGAATTTCAGACAGCGACAACAGTGGAAGACTAAACTACCCACACTGCAAATTTTCATTTGATAACTGCATCCGAGTTCTGCCGTCTTCCTGGGCATACCTCGTCCTGCGGAACCTAATGGTCCACAGTCCTAAAAGAAGAGTAAAACTGCAGAAAGACTGATCAATGTTCCTAAAATCATCTAATGTGAAGTACATCAGGCTACTGAATTCATTGTATATACAATGCTCTTCTAGTATGAGTTACAGGGAGGTAGGAATCTGTACTGGAAAAGTCTATTACCTTATGAATCAAGAAAAAATGCTCTGGAACAATTCATTGTTCAGGTGTTCGGAACACTATGCAAATCAAAAATGAGACTACCATGTCTGGCTCTGTGGTGCAGAAGGATGGAGTCCTTACTGTGACTCAGGCAACCAGGGTTCAAATAGCAGCCCCAGCAATGGAAGAACCAGGAAGGGAAACAGAAAAAGACAGAGAGAGGAATAAAGGGGCATCCCACTTGACCTTCCCAAGGAGAGAGGAGGGATGCATGCACTAGGGAAACACAAAGGGAAGTACAATTTCTCCAGTGTTCAAGGGGAGTGTTTGCTTACTGGTAGTGTACTTTCAAGCTTGGTCATCCCATTGCATCAGTGGAGGAATGTTAGGCTAAAGTGAAAACCATCAAACCACCCTCCCTTGATGCCTGAATGATGGTCCCTCCTTGTCAACCCTCATCCAGATGATGAGGGTAAGAATGGTTCAACTAGCTGTGGATGATAACTTCAAAACAGCACAAGTGTAGTCTTCACTTACTGAAAAGAACAAAAACAGCATCCGGTTTGGGTAAAAAAATATTCCATGTTCATAGCTGGGATGTCTGCCCTTGAGGCACTTACTCATGGGGAGTTTACCATTGCACAGCATGCAGTTACACCACCTATTTCTGCTACACAGTACCACCTTCTCTTTACAATAAATACTTGCATCCCCTATACATATTTAGTAGTCTCTGCTGAGCTCTGTCCCATCTTAGCCGAATATATCTCAGTGTCCAACATATTCCATTAAAAGTGGTCTGATCCAATTCCCTTCTTCCTCTAACCCCACCTGCAATTTCATAATGCCTAATTTCATTCTCTTTGTCTCTCAGAACCAATGAAATCTAAAGGTAGTAGTTAACAATCTTCTCATTCATTAAAGGATGGTCCTAATCCCAATCTGGCCATTTCATGTTATCAAATGCTTTCAATCAGAACTCCATCCTCCACACTCTGACAAACAGCAGCAAGGTATTCTGCAATGAATATGTAATATCAGGGGTTTCAACAACGATTTAGGCATTGACATATTTATTTTAACATTATATAAGAGCACTTCTAATGGGACATTTCTTTGAGTTGGACAAAGATAACCTATCAGTCAGTAGAACACTTACTCATTCATTCTTCCTGTTTACATCCTGACCTTGGGCCTCAGTTAGTGATCAACCTACAAAATAGTTTCATTAAAAAACATCCAGAAGTTACACTCCTAAATTAAAGCTAAGTCACCCCTATATACAATGTAAACCAAGCTCAACAAACTCACTGTCCTTGCTCTAGTTACCTTGTATGTATGTATGTATGTATGTATTTTCAGTATTATCCTGTATACTGATATTATACTGTACTGCGGTGGTGGTGCTGCGGTAGCGTTGTCGCCTCACAGTAAGATGTTGTCCTGTTCGATTCTCAGCTAGAGTGTCTTCTGTGTGGAGACATGAGTGAATGGGCGTACCTTCGTTGAAGGTTGTGCATCAGGGCTGGCAACTCGGCATGTAAAAATCTACTGCCAATCATTAGCGGACCGGAGTTCCACTGTGGCGACCCCTAACCGGGAAAAGCCGAAAGACACAACAACTGATATTATTATACTGATATTATTATTATACATATACTTACCATGTCTCCACTGAGGGTACTAGACTTACACACAAAGGAGATGTATGCCCTAAAGTACCTCAAATGCAACATACTATGAATACAAAAGAACCCTCCACTTCTGATGAGGGTTTCCACACTTGTTTCCCTTTACCCATCAGCGGGGAGAAAGGGATAGGCAGGACTTGGTCCAAGAGTCGAGGGAGGCAGAAATGCAAACTCTCGACCGAGAGGCAGTGGAACCAATCCATCAAGAAGATGTGGAGCCAAGTGGGAGCTCACTAGTCTGGAACATTACCAAACGTACTTTGTAGCCAGATGAATTGTTAAATAAAAGCCTAACATTTACTCCAACCAGTGGGGAGTGATATGACAGAGACTATGATTGATGTTAAATTCTTTAGTAGGAATGCCATGCTCAAATTAGAATTTGGGAACTCTGAGAATACAGATGCTAAGGTATTCAGGAAACCCAGTTTGTATATGCCATATTCGAATCCCCTGGTTGAGGCATTTAACAAAATGGTTGAAGATGATCTTTATAAGTTTTATGATCATAAACGAGCACAAAGGGGTCGGAATTGTAATGTGAGGTGTTTAATTTGAGTTACAGTGAATGCTAGGCACTGAAATGCTTACACAGTGATCATTCAGTCATGATCAGACCTGCTGATAAGGGGGGGGGGGGTCCTGTTGTCGCCATGGATAAGCATATGTATGTTGCAGCTATGGTTAGAATGTTAGAGGATGACCATTTTTATAGTAAAATAGATATGGAGAAAGTACACCACCTACATGGTAACATTCTGAATATGTTAGGAGATATTATCAAGAGTGGGACAATCAATGATGATCTGTATAATTTTCTGAGGGTTGACCATCCCTTAATTCCCATTATACAAGGGCTGCCTAAGATTCACAATGATGGCCAGCACCCTCCCATGAGGCCCACAGTGGCAGGGAGGGGCTGGACCACCGAGCCCTTTTCGTTGTATGTGGAAAAATATCTAAGACCTGTCCTTGACAAGAATGCATATATACTTAGTGATGCCAAGCAGTTTCAGACTGATCTGTATGGTTTAGTAGTACTTTAACAATAGGCATTGACTTTTATTTTGTTACACTAAATATGCAGTCTCTGTTCACCATTATTCCAAATGCAACAGGCATTGAATTCATAAGTAAGTACTTGAATGGGCATAGTGAATATGGGGATGCACAGATAGATCTGATATGCCTGATTTTGGAAATTATATTGGAAAATAACGTATTTCTTTTTGAGGATCAGGTCTACTTACAAAGAGATGGCATAGCTACGGGCACGTCATGAGCCAATAGCTACGCCAACATGTTCTTAGCCCTGTGGGAAAAAGAAATGTTGTTTCAGATGGAACTTTACATTAGATATGTCCCTTTTCATTGACATTTTGTCGATGATCTTTTTTTCATTTGGACTGGTACATCTGGGGACCTTGAACTGTTCCTTACCCAGCTTAATGGTATTTATGATTATTTAAGATTCACGATGAATTATTCAAGGGAGAGGGTTGAATACATTGATGTATTCGCTGAAAGACTCAATAATGGTTTGGTAAACACAGGAGTATACAGGAAAAGTTGTTATAGGAATACCCTGCTACACAGGGGTAGTATGCATCCCCAGTATGTGTGTTTAAAAATGTTATGAGAGGACAAGGGATAAGAGCCTCCACACTTAATGCCACAGAAGAGGGTTTTAATCGAGAATTACTCAAACTGAAAAGGAAGTTAGTCGATAGGGCACATAGTCTATCTGAGATAGACAGTCACTTTCACGACCTTGACGTTTTAAGGCAAAGGAGAGTGAGACCCTACTATTCCATTGTTATTGATGCTGAGCAGGATGAGATATTGACTTCTGGAGATGGAGGGATGAAGATCCCGATGTACTATACTACTGATGTCAAAGACATACGCTGAGCAGGACGAGATATTGACTTCTGGATATGGAGGGATGAAGATCCCGATGTACTATACTACTGATGTCAAAGACATACGCTGAGCAGGACAAGATATTGACTTCTGGAAATGGAGGGATGAAGATCCCGATGTACTACACTGCTGATGTCAAAGACATACGCTGAGCAGGACGAGATATTGACTTCTGGAGATGGAGGGATGAAGATCCCGATGTACTATACTACTGATGTCAAAGACATATGCTGAGCAGGACAAGATATTGACTTCTGGATATGGAGGGATGAAGATCCCGATGTACTATACTACTGATGTCAAAGACATATGCTGAGCAGGACAAGATATTGACTTCTGGAGATGGAGGGATGAAGATCCCGATGTACTATACTACTGATGTCAAAGACATACGCTGAGCAGGACAAGATATTGACTTCTGGATATGGAGGGATGAAGATCCCGATGTACTATACTACTGATGTCAAAGACATATGCTGAGCAGGATGAGATATTGACTTCTGGAGATGGAGGGATGAAGATCCCAATGTACTATACTACTGATGTCAAGGACATCATAGAAATCATTAGGAAGAACCGGGGAGTCCTGACTGTAGATCCAACGGTTAAGAGGATAGTGGGGGATGATCCCAGGTTTTTATTTAAGAATAAATGTAATTTGAAGAGGTTACTCTGCCACCCTAAGAATAAGGAGAGTAAGTGGAATCAGGGGGGTGGAGGTACACAACCCTGTGGTAGTTGTAATTATTCTAATTATCTAGACACAACAGGGGATTTTATACATCCTGATACAGGACAGTGATTCACATTCAATATTGATGCAAACTTAGAACCCAGCACATTGTTTACATAGCCATGTGCTCACTCCATAGATCTTTCTATGTAGGAAAGACAGAGTTTTGAGGGATAGAGTTAGAGAACATTTATATAACATCAGGATTAGGTCACAGAATAATGCACTTTCCAAGCATGTTATTTTACAGGGGGATGATCATACCTTAAAGTTCAGGGTGATTGACTTGGTTAGACCCATTCTGCGAGAAGGAGATATCAGGAATCATACTGAGAATAGGGAGGTAAAGTGGATCCTAAGGTTGAGGGCGGATAGAGGCAAGGGGTTCAATGAGAGAGCCTCTATTAAGCCAGTGTTAAAGTCTAGGAAACTTACAGTTAGATAGTGTTTTTTCCAAGTATCAGAAATATATGGATTTTGTAGTTTTAATGAACTATATATATATATATATATATATATATATATATATATATATATATATATATATCCGTGTGTGTGTGTATATATATATATATATATATATATATATATATATATATATATATATATATATGTGTGTGTGTATATATATATATATATATATATATATATATATATATATATATATATATGTGTGTGTGTGTGTGTGTGTATATATATATATATATATATATATATATGTGTGTGTATATATATATATATATATATATATATATATACATATATATATATATATATATATATATATATATATATATATATATATATATATATATATATATACATACACACACACACACACACACACACACACACACACACACACACACACACACATATATTATTTGCTATGACATTTTTGTTTTTATTTTTTATCTTTTGTAATTTTTTACTATGATAAATGTTGCCTGTTGCTTTCATTTAGGCTGATTACCTGAGTGAGTTGTGACTGGATGTTGAGTAGGATTTAAGTGCTGTTTGATTGTATGCTGTTTTAATGGTCTGATGAAGCTCCTATGTGAAAGCGCTTACCATTAATAAATTAGTTTTATGAGTCAGTTATTTTGTGGGCTGCATGGTTCGTTCACTGCTTCTTTTGCTGCTATTGTTATATTTTAAAATGTACCTAAACTTTAATGTCCCACTAAAACTTAAAGCATCTTCTGCGGCAGCTTCAATCAACACCCATACCTCCACTAAGTTATACATACCTATTCCATGGTTGCAACATCATCTTGGAAAAGATCACCCAAACTCCATGATACATTCGCTCAATCTCACCCAGGACTGATCTTTCTCAAAAACTGATTACAGTCACATTCATCCAAAACATTGTCAACTAACAGTGCTTTGATCAAATACAGCTCAATAGAACACTAAACTCCAAAATAATTCTGATGCATAACTGTTCCATGAACTAAACATTTTTCAGATGGAAATCAACACCATTTTGACAATGCTGTGTGCTTTCTACTTAAAGGTGTCAGCTGATCTTTGAATTTCTGGCTGAATGTTTCACATGTCAGGGTCTAAATATTCATGGTTATGCACCAGCCACCTAGCTTAGAAAAACATCTGGTTGACATAACTTGCAGCCAGTAACCTCCAGAAGATGCTAACATCAGACATGGAATATGGTACAACAGGGAACATTTTGCCAGACATGGGCTATTTAAGTGGAATGATGAAATATCTGTGAACAGATATATGAATATAGCCTAACGTTTAGAGAAATAAAAAAAACAATTAGACTGGCCACCTCCCATAAAATTCTAGCACTAAGTGAATGAATATGAATAGGGTTGAAGTGATCTGTAAATGAAATAGGTCAAGTAACACATATTTTGTTTTAGAGATGCACAATTGTATATTGCTATCAGGAGCGGCCTTAGGTCAACTGTTGCCCTAGGCAAAAGGGCTCCATGGCACCCCCCACCACACCACCCAGTGCCCCCATTCTGGTCTACCTACACCAAATAAATACTGGAAAAGTGCCTCTACTAGAGTGGCACCCTAGGTGGCCGCCTAGTTATCCTATGCCTAAGGCCGGCTATGATTGCTATAGAAGAATTACAGCTAACAGTTACTTGGCTATGGATGTTACCTTTAAAAAACACCTAAAGCTTGAGAATCTCACATATGTTGATGACTACATCAGCTCAGTTTAAATAATTTGTTAGCAAATTTGGCTTTGTGATCTTTGAGGATGCAATGAAAGTGACAGCAATAGTTTTGCTTTCCTCATCCCAAGGTCTGTAAGCAAACATGGATATAAAAAAATAACTTCATTTCTTTATTATAAGCTTTACATCCTATGAAATAATAAGAATGCATCTGTAAGACAGCAAACATAGAGAAGCAGTTACCATAAGCGTAAAACATTTACTGACTTGAAAAGTGCTGCTAAAGAAATGCCCTGATCCATGTGACTTGATTCTTTTATGCGTGTGACTAATTTAGTATAGCTCACAAGCCTTTATAAATGTAAGCTCCCTCAGCAGCTGAAAGTTGTAAAATCTGTATTCAAACATTTCTTCTTCCTATTCATTTCTGTCCATCAAAACATCATAGTCACTCACCCCCACCCCCAGAAAACAGAAAACACCCAAAAGAGAAGTGCACCCTTTCTGTCTTATTCTTTCCTGGTGTTGTTCTGCTCCAGTGCCAATCACATTTAGCATGGACAGCAACATCGCACTACTTCATTCTGTTATATATGCACTCATTATACTGCCGTCTGTTGCCATAATGCTCCTATTAATTTTCCTTTTGATATTTTAAGAGCAATCTATAAATCATGTAGCCTTTCATATGCATCGCTATTAATGTCTGGCAATGATGCTGCATGCAGATTATTATTTTAAGCTTCTAATGAAAGCAAGATAACAAGAAGACATTGTCTTGGAATTCTCTACATTTATGATTTTAGCTTAAAGAAAAGGATGACATAAATCACTACACACTTAACAGAAAACTGCATCTATGAAAGAAACAAAGATCTTAATAGTGAGTGACTGTATGTGTGTTTGTGTGCTGGAAGGGGAGCAAACAGTACAAAAAGGGATATATTCACCTTACTATTATATTTCCGTTTACTATATATACTGCTACCCACTGTTACTCGGAGCTGCTGAAATTCTCTGCATGATGAAAATAAATGCTATTTTTCTCTTCAATCTAGTCATATTAATATTAAACACTCTTATAAAATCATGTTAAATTACATCACCAAGAACTCAAATCTGATTTTATACAAAATTCCAGACATTTAGATTTCTTAGCAATAATATTCACACACAAGTGAATTCTTATAACAAGCACAGTTGTACTGTTACTATGTATCGCACTAGGGCTCGCAAAACAGCTCATACTCTTCTAGTTAAATTATGCCATCACTTTCTGGACACAAGTAACAATTAAAAAGTTATACCAACCACACACTAAATGCAACACTGTTCAAAATGATCAGACGACAATACAAGTTAAAGTCTAAAATTGGCTTTCATTGCCTGTATTTCCAGTGGGATGAGACAATACTTTTCTGGGTCTAGGACTAAAGCTCCACAAGCTAAACAAGCCAAAACTCTTAAAAAAAGAACCTGAAATGCATTGCATAAAAACAATAAAACCCATGTCATAGGTTCATAGGAGATTACTAGGCTAATGGCCCTACAGCCCTTACAAGCCTTGCCATATTTATCCCAAGCTGCCTCAAATGTCAGTGGTTAGGTGAGTGAAGTTCACAGAGCTAAGAGTCGATGGTAGTTAATATTGACTTCCTCTGTCCAGGAGGCACCACCTCAGGAGTGAAACTGCAATCAGCAATCCATTGATCTAGACTGCATTTGAAGAGGGTCAGGGAGGGGCTCTGTTTCACATGAATTGGAAGCTTGATCCAGAGAAATGCCAATCTCTGTGAGATGTGTCTACCTCTCTAGCATGACCTGTGATTTTGACTCTAGAAAGGAATGGCCCACATTCTGAATGGTGGGGGGTATCAACCACCCCAGAGCTGCAGACAGTTCTGATACAAGACGTGCATCAACATGCATGTGGTGATACTGAAGCATACCTCTCAATTTTACTGAATTCCTCTGTATTTACCAGTTTTGAGGGTAAAATAATGGGGTGCCACGAATTCCCGAGTGGCCCCTTCAATTCCCAAATCTCCCAGGTCTTTTTTCAAATTTTTTTTTAATGAAGTTGTTGCTGATGTCATCATGTGCAGGGTGTGTGTGATTATGTCAGCTTCGTGGCAGACTGCCAGCCTGTCGGAATTCAGCTAAGGCTTGAGGGGTGAGTCTACACAGTACTTTGTTTACTTTTTCTTTCTTCTACGTTAAGTCGATTGTTCATTGACTGGGCGATTGCTTGGATCTGGATGCTTGCTCTTGGTCTGGAGGTAGGATTTAATAGCAGCAGCAGCAACTTGTCTTGCAAGCAAGGAATCAGGAGTGCCAGCAGCAGCACGCAGAGAGAGAGTCAGAGAGACTTGTTAAGTTGTAGACAAGCGAATGGAGAGGGGAGGACGTCAGGAGGATGAGTCGACTCTCCCGATTTTCTCAAACTGTTTATTTATTTATTTTTTAAATTAAGGCCTGCATAGTCCATACACAGTACACACACAGTCATAAAGCCCTAAGTACATTCAAGGTGACCCAGGATCACCTAGCAGCTTAAGCAACTGATGCAGATGGCAGAGGAGCATGGGTATACCATCAGGGTGAGGGGATGGAACCAGATGCATACTGCAGAAGTCTCTTGCCAAAGGAGCCGGGATGCAAACATGCCACTTGGAGAGGGCACTGGGCTCATCAAGGTGCTGATGAGTGGTACCCTTCGAAGTGGGTGTGCAGCATCATATGCTCATGTGTGGAAATCACTGGACATCTCTGTAATAATGTGGGTTATACATCCTTCTTTCCAGTGAAGGGTTAGG
Source organism: Protopterus annectens (assembly GCF_019279795.1). Classification (NCBI taxonomy): domain Eukaryota; kingdom Metazoa; phylum Chordata; order Ceratodontiformes; family Protopteridae; genus Protopterus; species Protopterus annectens. Next base: position 1,386,832,292 of record NC_056739.1, read on the forward strand.
CTAACGCAAAATTCCTTGCAGATGGGATGTCAGCAAGGACACAAAGTGCTCTAATGGCTGCCAGAATGATGACATAACCCTCCCCCCGCAGGAGATCTCTTGCTCTGATACCAGGTGAAATCACCAGGAAGAGGAACAAACAGGCCATGATCAGCTGAATGGAGGCTTGACTGTCAGCAATATATGGGGCAAGAAGCAATTGGGGAAAAAAAGATTATGACCACCAATAAACTAAGAAAGAGTAGGGTTCAAGCTTAGACCCTCCACTGTATCCCGAGGCTGCCAAGGTCATGCCATCATGCCCACTTTTCACACACTCAGAAATGACTGATGTAACATGTTTAACTAAGCAGTGATGAGAAAAATTCTCTAAGATGGGTTCAGAAAGGTCTTTGTCCACTTTATGGAAAACCACATGACCTGCAATCAAAGGAATCTAGTAGGTAAGAATAATACCAGGAAATCCCCCTCACAGGAACACATGAGGACAGGTTTCCCCCCTACACAACCAGCAGCTATGTGATGGACAGAGCTTAGCACAGAAGTCCAAGTATGGAAGATCCTGTAAAACCCCTCTCACATTATGTAATCAAACCTGCTGGACCCAGTGGGAAGCATTGTCAGAAGACTTCTTAGGTGTGAATGCAACCAATCAGCACCAGCTGGGAAATTCAAGGACTGATATCCTAATGCAGGTGGGTCTTGATTTCATCTCACAATGGCACTGGCAAACACACCAAACTTCCCTTAATAACACATATACTTAAATAAATAACATTTTCAAAATGATGTGCTAGCCTACTATTTTTTTAAATGATATTCTTACTAGAAGTCAGCAGAAACCATCATTCAAAGAAGCTTGCAGAATCTGTCATTCTAATCTGCACCATGTACATTGTGCAACCACATGACATGCAATTGCTGTAAACAGATATAACCTGTAAATCTAGTATATGTTACTATGGGA